>NC_142933.1:48497254-48504754 GCF_046866305.1 Octopus bimaculoides | reverse complement strand
CTTAGCTAAGCCTCCATCCAGAGACATGTTTCTGAGTCTTTGTTCGTCATCAGTCTTGAGTAGCAATGGCCTGCCTGTTGAAATCTTTATTACGATCACTACAGATCACACATAGATGAGGAAGGCACAGGACAGACAATTATACAAAATAAATGAGATTGTGATTATATACAATTTTTGGTTTTAACAATTATGTACAATTTAAATAAATGAAATTAAAATTAATGAGAACTTGATAAAAAATTTAGAAAACGTAAACTGATCCGTTTTTTGGTTATTATTTTAAAATTACACAGAAATTAAATTGATTTTTCATCCTGATTGAATGGAAAACCTCACAAGGAATCAGTTTGTTGACTTTTCACCCCAAATAGGACTTAACCGAACACAACATTGCTGATTCATAAAATCTATATACTTTAAAGTTGGTTTTCACACCCAACCCAGTTCTGCAGAATCAGTGTCACGACGGGAACGTATGCTTGGGAGTTTGACCAGCAGAGGTGATCAGGTTGCACATGCTGGCCCTTTCGACCCCCCCCCCCCCCCATCATCTAACCCCACTTGGCCCATGGGTTTGGAGCCCTTCCAGCAAGGAAAATAGAATGCCCAAAAGGGCTGCCAATCCTCTGTCAGAAGAGGTTATGTTCAGATCACAACTAAGTCTTAACATGAGCCTAAGCTAATCTAGCAAAAGGGGGCTCAGAAGCTTCTGAAAGGCAGCGACTAATCCCAATCTAAACCTAACCCCTCCTAGGGGTACTATCGGCCAAGACTGCATCGAAGATATGCATTGGAGAAGGTTGCCTCGGAGATCTGCATTGAAGATCTACATTGGAGAAGGTTGCACCGAAGGCTTGCATGCTATATATAAATATATATGGTAGAGAATGTGACATATTGTGTATATGTATATATATATATATATATATATATACACACAATATGTCACATTCTCTACCATATATATTTATATATATATATATTTAATAACGAACCATGTAATTCACACTCTGGAAAATTTATTTCTGTAAAATGTTGCAAGTGGGTAAAATTTCTGAGGCTTCTACCTCACCTCACCTTGTTTTTTGGACCCAAAATGAGTTTTGTAGCAGGAATTCATTGAACGAAAAAAAAAATTTTCCAATGATTCCAGGATAGGGGGTCCCCCCTTGCCCTACCCCCCTTTTTTCCAAACCAAAATAAGGGATTTGCAGCATATTAGGATGTCACGGTACTTGATTCCCCACAAAAAATCTGAGTTTTTTTCTTTTTCCTTAGTGAAAATCGTGCGGGTGTTAATCTAATTTACCTTGTTTTTCTTTCTTGCCATTGCTAGACAGGTGACTTAACTCATGTTAGCAAGCTTATGGATATCACTGTTATGGTTGAAAATCGATTTTTACCACTTCTGTGGGTGCCTTGGTGAAAATAAGTTGACAAAAACACAGCCATGATTGTGACCAATGTCCTAAAATTGGAGCGACATGTGTGCTAATTTGTGGACGTGCATAAATTACATTCACATACACACACACATCCTGCCTTTTATAGATAAATAAAAAAAGTGATTTAAAATAAATATATTTTAATTGTGTGAGAAAGGATATATAATCTGGTTATAAAATACAGTGTCTTTCAAAAACATCCTAAATTTGAAGACTACATCTCGTGTTTAAGAAAAAAGAAAGCATTTTACATTTTTATTTTTGATGAATGGTGTCACTTACTCCCCCACACTTCCACTCTGATATGGCAAGAAGAGGACTTAACTCATATTAGCCAAACTTCGAAATTGGTAAAAGTTATGGTTGAAAATCGATTTTTACCGCTTAATCGATTTTCTCAGTAACTATGGGGGCTAGGAAAAAAAAAAACAAACCTCAGCACAATCTATGGACCTGTCTCCACCTGTGTGCTATTTTTCATGTGAATCCTCCAAGCCATTTGGCTGTGAACCTCAAGACAAGAAAGAAAGAATACAAGAATACAATGATCGCCCATGTCTAATTTATATAATAGATTATATTATATTATATATTATATCATATATTCATGTTGTATTGACCAGATTATTGGATGGTGTTATACACTGCTGGTCACAATGTGCTTCCTTGTATTGTATCATTTGAATGATTGCATCCCACTGGTCTGGTGGGCAAGCTAACATCTCTAAATGGAATGCTAATCTGTTGAAGGGTTAGCCATTTTCTGTTGAGTGGACTGGAGTGACTTGAAATGAAGGGTTTTGCTCAAGAACAGAACACATTACTGCTCTGAGAATTGAGACCATGATCTTGTGATCCCAAGTGCAACACTCTGACCACTAGGCCACATGCCCCACCTGTCTCTTTCTCATAAACACAATGGGTGAAAATGCAAAATTATGTAAAAATAATTGTAATATTTTTTGAAAAATTAAAATTCAAAAATGTAGTATTTCATTTAGATATAATGAAT
The DNA here is from genome assembly GCF_046866305.1 of Octopus bimaculoides. Taxonomy (NCBI): domain Eukaryota; kingdom Metazoa; phylum Mollusca; class Cephalopoda; order Octopoda; family Octopodidae; genus Octopus; species Octopus bimaculoides. The sequence goes on along the minus strand of NC_142933.1, from coordinate 48,502,294 downwards.
CTCTTTACATTACATTCTATAACCTGTGAAATATTTAAGAATATTTAATGTCTAGAACCAAAGTTGAACTGACCAGTCCTCATAAACTGACACCCTCATTGTTTTCCCAACCACAACAATATATATTAGTGATAGCGGTAGTATTAATACCAAGAGGTAATATTTATCCCTACTTGAACATGCATGTTCTATTAGGACAAACTATGTTGTGGTAGGTACCTTGAAGAGAACTCCCATATTGGGGTTTTTGGTGCAAAATGCACTCTTGAATAAACAGGGTGTATTTTGCACCAAAAAGCCAATTTGAGAGTTTCTCTCATAGTAACTACCACAGTATAGTTTGATCTAATAGAACATCCACATTTAAGTGGGGATAAATATTACCAACCACAACACTTGCACTTTTGCTTATCGCTCTATCTGATTTTCATCACTATATCTTCTTGTCAACCTCTCTGGGCCCTGTCACTTAAGTTCTTGATTCAACACTCGTTACCTTATTGTTTCACCCATTTGTTACCATATTTAAGTTACAATCCCTGCCTTTTCTTCAATTAATTTTGAAAGCAATGCAGAATTTAATAAAATAATTTTACCAATTATTAAAATGGTGTCTGGAACAAAATATGAAATTTTTATGGAAAGTTTGTAATTTATGACACTTTAACCCTTTAGTATTTAAACTGGCTATATCCAGCCCAAATATTGTACCAGTTTTATGTTCAAACTGGTCAGATGTGGACTCTCACACCTATCTTACACTATCATTCTAAAATTTAACAGTTACCTCATCAAAATCTCAAAGCTACAAGATAATGCATGATTAATTAAAGACGGTGAATAAATAAGCATTACTTTTGACTGAATAATGTGAATGCTAAAGGGTGAAACAAGAAGTTTGTAGCACAGAACTAAGGGCAGTCTGAGATGTGTTGGCATCAAAAGGGTTAAAACACCTTAGATTTTCATTTAAATTCCTTACTGAACACATCATCATCATCACCAACATTTAACATCTGCTTTCCATCCTGGCATGGGTTGGATGGTTTGACTGAAAACTGTTAAGCTGGGGAGCTGCACCAGGTTCCAATCTGATTTGGCATGGATTCTATAGCTGGATGCCCTTTCCTAATGCCAATTACTCCAAGAGTGTAGTGGGTGCTTTTTACATGCCACCAGCATTGGTACCATTGACATGACACTGGCATTGGCCATGACTACGATCTCACTTTGCTTGACAGAACTTCACAATCATGTATATATCACCAAAGATCTTGGTCACCTGTTACTGCCTCTGTAAGACCCAACGCTTGAACAGTGCTTTTTATGTGCCACCAGCACAGGTGCCAGTCTGATGGCACTGGTCTTAGCTATGACTACAATTTCACTTGGCTTGACAGGTCTTCTTAAGCACAGCATATTGCCCAACGTTTGAAGGGTGTTTTTTACATGCCAGTTGTATGATACCATCATCGGCCATGACTGTGATCTCACTTGGCTTGATGGGTCTTTTCAAGCATGGCACATTGCCAAAAGTCTCAGTTACTTGCCATTGCCTCTGTGAGGCCCAACATTCAAAGGTCATGCTTCACCATCTCGTCCCATGTCTACCTCTTCTACAGGTTCTCTCCACTGTTGGGGTGCAGCACTTTATTGATCTTGTGATTTAAAACCTATAATGTACCTCTTAATTTAAAATCAGTGCATAGGTAGCATGCCCTATAGCATTAATTTTCATTTAGTTAATATTGGGTTTCAGTCATTATAGATACAAGCTAATTAAGTAAATAAACAATTTTAGTTTTAAATACTTGAATTATTACATATTTTCTATAAATCTTCTTTATTGAAGTTACTAAGTCGTATATATACTTTATCATGATTTTAGTGATTAGGCTATTTTATATCCTTTTCTATGGTGTTTCTACCCTACCTGATCATTTAAATACTTTATAATTGCCTCTAGTGGAGGCGCAATGGCCCAGTGGTTAGGGCAGCGGACTCGCGGTCATAGGATCGCGGTTTCGATTCCCAGACCTGGCGTTGTGAGTGTTTATTGAACGAAAACACCTAAAGCTCCACGAGGCTCTGGCAGGGGATGGTGGCGAACCCTGCTGTATTCTATTGCCACAACTTTATCTCACTCTTACTTCCTGTTTCTGTTGTGCCTGTAATTCAAAGGGTCAGCCTTGTCACACTGTGTCACACTGAATATCCCTGAGAACTACGTTAAGGGTACACGTGTCTGTGGAGTGCTCAACCACTTGCACATTAATTTCACGAGCAGGTTGTTCCATTGATCGGATCAACTGGAACCCTCGATGTCGTAAGCGACGGAATGCCAACAACAACAATTGCCTCTAGACAAACCTAAATTTTTGTACCCCTATAAATTCATACTTACCTTATAATATACAATTATGGGTATCTTCGTAACTTAAAATTAAATGGCTTAGATTACAATTTAACTAATTTATAGTAAAGTTTGGTCTCTCACCTCAATGATAAATCTACCTGATGACCCTAAATTTTAACTTTACCCAATAATGGCATATTGTTTTGCTTAAATTATTATACATTTTCTATAGATATTTGCTATTGAAGTTAATAAGGTAGGGATATTTTTTTTTATTGTTTTAGTGATTAGGCTGTCTTTATTCCTTTTCTATGATGCTCTACCCTAACTGATAATTTTATTGTTATTATTATTATTTTATAGTTGCCTTAGATAAATCTAATCCTCGTTCCCCTATTATTTAATTCTTAGCCTATATAAGGTAATACCAGTATCTCAACAACTTAAAATAGTTCAATTTAATTAAATCAGTATACAATTAACATGTTTTTTAACCTCAGTTGGTCCATTATTATATACCAGATAAATCCAATTGATCAATCTTTATAGAAACCATATAATAAATCAATATTTAGATAAGTAATAAGTAAATAAATATTAAACTATTTTCTTTGCAACTTTCTTTTCCTCACTCTGTTGTGGTAAAAATATTTTGGTATATACTCATAATATTCATAGAAATCCTTTTGTTAAAGTTTCATTCTTAATAATCTTCTTGATTACCCTGAATTTTAACTTTGTACAATAAGACAATATTGTTTGAAATGATATTTAGAAATTACTTGATTTATCTCTTTTTGAATGGCTCTACCCTCCTGATCTTAGTATTTTATAAAGGCCTTTATATAAATAACCCTTCTAAACAAGTACCACTAAGAAACTATAAATATCATGTAAGGAGTAACAATAATAACTTCTTAAACCTATAATATAATCCCTCAGTTTATATATAGAGAGATTAGTGTAAAATATGAATGTTCCATAACTTAAATATTCCTTTAACTGATATTCCTTTAACATCAGTCTTTTATTGATATTAGCTAAATAAGTAAATATATAATTTTTAGTCCAATATATTTTGAATTATTATACTTTTTCTATAAATCATCTCTATTGGTGTTAATAAGCTAAATATACTTTACCATAGCATTAGTAATTAAGCTATTTTATTTCTATGGTATTCTGCCCTAATTGATTATTTTATTTTATTTCTTTATTAATTTATAATTAGCCTTTATTTATTCATAAAATTAAGCTAATCTTTGTATCTCTATAAATTCATACTTAGCTTATATAAAACTATACTAGTATATAAAAAAAAATTATATATTAATTTTATTAATATATAATTAGAATGTTCTTTTAACTCAATACTCCTTTATTAATATCAGTATATACCAATTAATCAATATTCACAGATACCATCTGATGAGTTAGTATTTGATTGTACAATATGTATAAATATTAAACTATTTCTGAATAATTTCTTTTCCTCCCTAAAGTTTGGTATACACTCAAAAGTATCCATAAATTTCTATCCGTTTGTTAATATATTCTTCTTAATAACCCTCTGAATAGCCATAAACTTTAACTGTATACAATATAGCAACATCGTTTTAAAACATTTAACTATAGTACTAGACTTTCCCTGTTCCATTACCAATGGTCCACTAGTGGGCGACTCCCTTAGTTGTCAGCCAGCATCTTGTTTTAAGTTTTCCTTTACCAAACCTTATGATTTATATGACTATACCAACTATGATTTCTATCTGCTCTCTCAGCCCCCTTTACCCCTTTATTCTCTCAGCCTTAGATATACAAGGTTTGATAAACTATTCTATAAATTAAAACTGACCCTATAGAAACAAATAAAATCAGTGACAGGCAGAGTCTTCTCGGCAATTTATTAACTTCTATGTTGTAGTAGAGGCAACATGTTCTTTGTCTATCTCCTTAACTTCTTGGAGATTTTAGGTATAATTATACTAATGTGTCCATCTGTTCTAATTTAATTAAATTCTATGTCTTTGTGCAGCTGAGGATTGCTCTGCATTTTGAATTGATGTAATGATTGCATTGTTCAATTAAATGGAGTTGCATGAAACGATCGTACTGCATTACCTCTGGATATCCTTGTTGCTTATTTTGATTATAAATATATATATATTTGCTTAAATGTATATATATAAATATATATATATACACATATACATATTCATATATATATATGTATAAATATATATATATATAAATATATATATACACATATACATATACACACATACACACACATATATATATATATATATATGCACATATATATTTATATATGTATATATATATATATATATATATATATATATCTATATATATATATATATATATATATATATATATCTATATATATATATATATATATATAAATTTAAGGAATGGAGAAAACGCATGTTATAATTGCATACTTTATTCCTACATATGTTTCAAAGGATTACAACCTGTGTGATCCATAGGGATCTGTGATATTAAAATTGTAACCTTCTCTTCAGGGAATGCATGAGAATCATCTTAAACGTAAGACATTATGACCGAGTATGTATGTATATGTGTATATGTGTATATGTATTTATGTATGCATGTATGTTTTCACACATTTATATGTATGTGTTGTCCAACCCACTACCCGG
>NC_142933.1:48464541-48496754 GCF_046866305.1 Octopus bimaculoides | reverse complement strand
AAAGTTGTAGTGTATTGTCAACTTAATGTGACAATCCCAATAAGGGAACACACTACTGCCGTTTAGCCCTAGGAAGCTTGACCGCTTCCTGTCGGCCTTGACACAATTACTGTGTCCTTAAGTTTTCGAGGGGGAGACAAGCTCCTTCACCCAGCCTAGCCTGAATGCTGGCTAGGCTGGGTGGAGGAGCTTGTCTCCCCCTCGCAAACTTAAGGACACAGTAATTGTGTCAAGGCCGACAGGAAGCGGTCCAGCTTCCTAGGGCTAAACGGCAGTAGTGTGTTCCCTTATTGGGATTGTCACATTAAGTTGACAATACACTACAACTTTATCGCTCCACTTCTGCTTAAATCTCTCTGAGAGATTTAGAAATATTATATTTCTAATTTAGTATATATATATATAAATGTATAAATACAGTGTACATTTAAACACATAAGAGGTATCCATCATAGGATTCCCTCACGCTAGAAAGAACAGCTAAGGGATCTTTCTGATTTAGCAGACACCATTTTTTATTTAGTTTTTATTTAGTGTGTTTTCTACCAAAACACTTTAAAACTTCGTATGCTTGTATATTTTGTCTTATAGAACAGAGAAAAAATTTTATATGAAGACAGGTGTGTAAACAACAAACGTGTATTAGTTTAATTCTCGGGAAGGTGCGAAAGTCTTTTACTTTTCGAGCCTACGCTCTTCAGCAGAAAGGAACATGAGAAAATAAACATAGAGAAAATAAAAAAAGCTTGAGTGGCTAGTGCTATTTGTATGGATATCTATCTATCTATCTATATATATATATATATATATATATATATATGTACATGTATGTATTTATATATATGTACTTATATATGAAAGTAAGCCTTGTAAGTCGATTTTGTACACAGAAACTGAAAGAAGACTGTTGTATATATGTGTATATTTGTGTGTGTGTGTGTGTGTGTGTGTGTGTGTGTGTGTGTGAGTGTGCTTGAGAACCGATGTTGCTGTGTTTACGTTCCCATAACTTAGCACTTCAGTAAAAGATGCTGATAGAATAAGTACGATGCTTATATAGAATAAATATTGTGGACAATTTTTTTGACCAAAGCTGTGCTCCAGCACACCTGCAGTCACATGAATGTAACAACTATAACAATAAATCATAACAAAAACAAGTAAAACCATCGAAAACAGTATGCCAATTTAATCCAGAGGAAGACCGAGTATCTCTGCTAGTATGTATATATATATATATATATATATATATATATATAGATAGATATATCTGTACATATATATGAAATAGATTTTCTTGCATGTCGTAGAGGTAGTGGATAGTTCTGTTACCTAGGTGACCTAATTAACAATGGAGGAGGTTGTTCTGAAAGTATTGTTGTTAGAGTAAGAATAGAATGGAATAAAGTTCAGAGTGCTATTGCCTCTGTTGGCAACAAAAGTAGATTTCTGTCTCAGAGTGAAAGGCAGATTGTATGATGCTTGTGTATGAGCAGCAATGCTACATGGTAGTGAGATGTGGACCCTGAATGTAGAGTACATGCAAAAATTTGAGTGGGATGAGGCTAATATGCTTTGTTGGATTTGCAGTATCAGTGTGCATGTATGACAAAGTGCTAATATATTGGTTTCAAATTTTGGCACAAGTCCAGCAATTTCGGGGAAGGGAGCAGATTGGTTTCATCAGTTCCAGTGTCCCACTGGTATTTATTTTATTGACCCCAAAAGGGTGGAAGGCAAAGTGAAACTTGGCAGAATTTGAACTCAGAACGTAAAGATGGATGAAATATTGCTAAACCTTTTGCCCAGCTTGCTAATGATTCTACCAGCTCACCATCTTAACAAATGCTAATACATCAAGAGAAAAAAATAAGGCATAAGAGGAATCAAATGTGTGCAAGAGAGAAAATTATGTTGATTCAGTCATGTGATGTTTATGGATGAGGACAGCTTTATAAAGAAGTTTTGGTTGCTTAAAGTGGTTGGAACATGTGGATGAAGGCAACCCAGAAGATATGGTGAAGTAGTGAAGGCTGATCTCACAATACTGAGCCTCACAGAATAATTGACAGAGGACTGAGATGATTGGTAATTTGGTGTGCTTGAGACATGACAACAAAAACTGTTCATGACAACAAAAGTGTGGTCTTAAAATATTTTGTTTATGCTTGTATATGCTGGTCCCAGTCCATACAACCATTTTACTTCGTGAAACACTCCCCACATCTCATCCTCAAAACTCTCTTTCCCTAACACTCATGATTCCATCACTTTTCTATCTATAACACTACCTGGCTGTCGTAATCAATTGAGAGCAGAATTGGTACATATTGCATCACTGTTTTCATCAATTACCTTCTTGTGCCTTCAGGATCTCTCTGTCTTCTCTGTTATACTTTATTTTAACACCTCTTTTATAGTTTAAGTTCTTAAAAGTAGCCACTTCTCATAAAGATGTTTAAGGATTGTAGTACTATAAAGTATAGATAAATCAGACATGAAAGGTAACAACGGTGAGAAATGTAATACTGCCAGTATAAATCTATATGCATTTATATACTCCTGCACTGTTTATAAGTTAGGTAACTGAAATTTTAAAAAGGTTTTATTAATCTGATGTCTGCATCAGATTAAAAACTCATTTTGTTTGTTAATTAGTCCTGATTTAGATCCCAGAAATTCAAGTGCTTCCATGCAACATAAATTACAATTACTCCTGTCCCCTTTATACAAAATTGCAGTCTGTATAATGATTTCCTTTTTTTCTTCTCTTCTACTTGTTTCAATCATTGGACTGAGCAGATATGCTGAGCTCAATGAACCAATCCTAGTACTTAATTGTTTCTTTAGCCTGGTACTTATTCCATCAGTCTTTTTCTGCCAAACCACTAAATTAAGGGGGATGTAAACAAATCTACACTGATTGTCAAGCAGTGGTGAACTTCTTTCATTTTTTGTCTCCCAAATCCACTCATGGTCAGCGTAGGTGTCTAAGGTGCTATGCAGTGGAACTGAACCTAAAACCATATGGTTGGGAAGTAAACTTCTTACCATACAGTCATGTGTTATTTGTATTTTTAAATTAATTATAAATATTTTTTATTTTTCTATTATTAATTTTTAATTTCTCTATTACTATACTCTTACTCTTTTACTTGTTTCAGTCATTTGACTGCGGCCATGCTGGAGCACTGCCCCCAGTCGAGGAAATCGACCCCAGGACTTATTCTTTGTAAGCCTAGTACTTATTCTATCGGTCTCTTTTGCCGAACCGCTAAGTTACGGGGACGTAAACACACCAGCATCGGTTGTCAAGCGACGCTGGGGGGACAAACACAGACACACACACACACACACATACACATATATACGACAGGCTTCTTTCAGTTTCTGTCTACCAAATCCACTCACAAGGCTTTGGTCGGCCCGAGGCTATAGTAGAAGACACTTGCCCAAGGTGCCACGCAGTGGGACTGAACCCGGAACCATGTGGTTGGTAAGCAAGCTACTTACCACACAGCCACTCAGTATTATTGTCTATATTTTGACTCACTTTTCTACTAAATTTATACCAAATTGCTCAAGCTGTTTAATTGTGTATTTGTCTAGTATTCCTTTCGTCTGAACCCTCTTATGTTGTTTTTGACTCTTTCCTGCTATATCTAATTTTTTCCACTTTTTTCCTTTCTCTAATCATCTCTGTTTCTTTGAAGTTACACTAGACCTAACTACCCCAGTAAATTTATGACTCTGTTGATTGATACCCAAATTTAACCCTTTAGCATTCAGATTATTCTGTCAAAGGCAATTCTTATTTATTCACATTGTTTTGAATTAATCCTATATCATCTTATAGCTTTGAGATTTAAATGATGTGATTGCTTATTTTGAGAATAGCATTGTAGGTGAAGTGTGAGAGGCCAGATCTGGCCAGTTTGAACACAAAACAGGTGAAATATTTGAGCTGGATATGGCCAGTTTAAACACTAAAAGGTTAAATGCCACATTACCTACTTGAGCAGCCAACTGTCTGGCTGTCAGGCCTGGTTAGTAACGTCAGTATTACAACCAATTTTATCATGGTATAAAGTTTGCTTCCCAATCACACAGCCTCCAGATTCAGTCCAACTGCATGGCACCTTGGGCAGATGTCGTCTGTTATAGCCCTGGGCTGACTAATGCTTTGTGAGTATGTTTGGTAGCTAGAAACTGAAAGAAACATGTATATATATATATGTTGTTGTTGGCACTCCGTCACTTATGACGTCGAGGGTTCCAGTTGATCTGATCAACGGAACAGCCTGCTCGTGAAATTAACATGCAAGTGGCTGAACATTCCACAGACACATGTACCCCTTAACGTAATTCTCAGGGATATTCAGCGTGACACAGTGGGACAAGGCTGGCCCTTTGAAATACAGGTACAACAGAAACAGGAAGAAAGAGTGAGAGAAAGTTGTGGTGAAAGAGTACAGCAGGGTTCACCACCACCCTCTGCCGGAGCCTCGTGGAGCGTTAGGTGTTTTTGCTCAATAAACACTCACAATGCCCAGTCTGGGAATCGAAACCACGATCCTATGACTGCGAGTCCGCTGCCCTAACAACTGGGTCATTGCGCCTCCACACACACACATATATATATATATATATATATATATATATATATATATATATATATATATATATATATATATATGTATGTGTGTGTGTGTGTGTGTGTGTATATATATGTGTTTTTATATTATTAATAAATTCATAAACTTATCAATAATATACTCAGGAAATCAATATTTAATATTTCGAAAGACATACATCCAATATGACGCGGCAACATAATAAATTTAAAATATAAATATACGAAATGTAAATATCAATATGTATAAAAATCTGAATGTAGATAAATATATGTGTGAATATAAATGCGTATGCGTATAAAAATTTATGCGTAATTAAGCATGAATAATATTGTAAAGTCTAAAATATAAAATATAGAAGAACCTAAAATTTAAAGAGTTAAATATCTTACGATCGTTTCGTGGATATTACTATAATCACAAAGTGATCCAAAGATCAGCTTATTATCAGTAATTCCGCTCTTCAGAGATGAATTAAGAACCAATGGTATATATATAATATTAAAACATTAGAAATATTAAAAAAATTAAAAATAAATAATAAAATATATACTGTCCTTCCTATAAATTGTAAAATTAATCCTTCTGAAATATGTAAAGTTCATTCCTTTCGTCCTTTGTTGAAATTTCAAGTGTTAAACACTTTTTTGTTTCAAAATTGGTATATTTTTTTCTAAATGTATACAAGACCTCGGCAAAACTCATCCTGCTGTTAGATGTGTTGGTAATCCTATAAATCCGATCCAAGTTTGAAAATTCATCCACCGCGAATATTTCAACATTAAATTTAGCTAGACTTCAGAATATTGCAAATAAATAGTTTTTGTCAGAAGATTCCATTTGAAATTCAATTTCAATTTAGTATAAATTAAAAAAAATTTTTTTTTTTTAAATTTAATGTTGAAATATTCGCGGTGGATGAATTTATATTCACACGTATATTTATCTACATTCAGATTTTTATACATATTGATATTTATATTTCGTATATTTATATTTTAAATTTTAAATTTATTATGTTGCCGCGTCATATTGGATGTATGTCTTTCGAAATATTAAATATTGATTTCCTGAGTATATTATTGATAAGTTTATGAATTTATTAATTGGCCGTTGCCAGTACCGCCTGACTGGCTTGTGCGGGTGGCACATAAAAGACACCATTTTGAGCGTGGCCGTTTTCGTGCGGGTGACACGTAAAAGCACCCACTACACTCTCTGAGTGGTTGGCGTTAGGAAGGGCATCCAGCTGTAGAAACTCTGCCAAATCAGACTGGAGCCTGGTGTTGCCATCCGGTTTCACCAGTCCTCAGTCAAATCGTCCAACCCATGCTAGCATGGAAAGCGGACGTTAAACGATGATGATGATGATGATAAAAACACATATATGCACATTTATTTGCTCAAAATAATTGAGCACTCAATATAAGTTCAGTTATATATTCTTTTAGAATATTACTTATAAAAGTTATATATATATATATATATATATATATATATATATATCATCATCATCATTGTCTAACGTCTGCCTTCTATGCTGGTATTAGTTGAATGATATGACAAAAGCTGGCTAGGCAGGAGCCTGTATCAGACTTCTGTGTTTGTTTTGGCACGGTTTTACAGCTGAATGCCTTTCCTAACACCAACCATCCAGCAAGGTGGCAAAGTGCAAACATAGGTGAGGTCAGTTTTGGGATGGTTTTTACAGCTGGATGCCCTTACAAATGCACACCACTTTACAGTGTGGACTGGATGCTTTTTGGTGTTTGTGTATGTGTGTGTGTGTGTGTGTGTGTGTGTGTGTGTGTTTTGAATTTGTCCCCCACCATTGCTTGACAACCGGTGTTGGTTTGTTTACATCCCTGTAACTTAATGGTTCAGCAAAAGAGACTGATAGAATAAGTACCAGACTTAAAAAAAAATTAATACTGGGGTTGATCTGTTGGATTAAATCTTTCAAAATGGTGCCTCAGCATGACTGCAGTCAAATGACTGAAACAAGTAAAAGATTAAAAGATTAAAGCATCTTTGGTCTCTCTGTCTTTTCTTTGCATTGTCAAAGTGTTTGCTTCATTGCTACAACGGAACACTATAAGTCTCCCATTGATTGTGTATATATAAGTGCATTCATTCAAGTGCTTATATCTTTTATCTTCTACTAGTTTCAGCTTGAGAGCTGCGACCATGCTGAGGCACCACCATATATTGATTTGTTCATTTGGTTTCAATGAGATGACAAGTGGGTCACATGTGGTATAGGTTAAAATTACATAATCACTTTATATTCATGGTCATGTGTTTTCCCCCATATTAAATGATTTATCTGCTCCATCTGTTGTTGAAACAGTTGCAGCCTAAGAATAAATGCAATACCAGTACCTCCATTTTTTTTTGCTTGTTATATTATATGAGTGATGTAATATTTCCTCTATTTTCAGTTGGTGAGGAACATTTTCTCCTACTGAAATACTGTTAGCCAGTATTTGCATGAGTGTTGACTGAGGTAAAGACCCCCCCCCACTACTTTAGTCATGAATGACCTTGGGATTGCACCTAGAGACTCCTCTCCGGGCAAGGTTGTTTATGGAAGACCAGCAGTCACCTATGCATACCAGCCTCCCTTCTCCACACCACCAGTGTTATCCAAGAGAAAGACAAAGGCTGATACAGTTTGGTACCAGTGATGTCACAACTTCTTTCTACAGCTGAGTGAACTAGAACAACATGAAGTAAAGTGTCTTGCTCAAGAACACAACACACAGCCCTGTCCAGGAATAGAACTCACTACCTCATGACATTCTAACCACTGAGCCATGTGCCTCTACACTGACTGAAGTAGTAACCTGGATTTCACAAATCATCATCATCATTGTTTAATGTCCACTTTTCCATACATGTATGGGCTGGATGGAATTTGTTGAGGCAGATTTTCTTTGGCTGGATACTCTTTCTGTTGCCAACTCTCACCTATTTCCAAATAAGATAATATTTCTCATGGTCAGACATGTTTTCATGGAAGATTGGAAACAAAGGACACTGCTTATATGACAGTGACACTTGTCTACATCTATCACATAATGTCAAGATAAGGAAACACTGACACACTCACGTCCATACACACACACACACACACACACATGCGCGTGTGTGTATATATATATTATGTAGCAGAAGATACTTACCCAAAGTGTCACAGAATGTGGCTGAACTTGAAATCCTGTAGTTAGGAAGCAAACTTCTTAACCACATAGCCACATTTGTAACCATATACAAAATACATATACAAATGTATGTATCTAGGTAGATAGGAAGTAGGTAGGTAACAAAGCAACTAATAGACTTCTGTATAGCTTGTGTGTAGAAAATTCCACCCTTAATGCATTGGTCAATCTAAGTTTATGGTAGAAGATACTTGTGTTAGGTGCTGCATTGTGGGAATGAACTCTGGTCCATGTATTTGCGAAGTACATTTCTTAACTAAATGAATATGACCACATTTTTATGTTTATTCATGTTTCTTTTTTAAAATTTTATTTAATTGTTTTTATTTCTTAATAGGTGTATGTTATGTCAGATGATCATAATGAACCAAGGAAAACCTGGAAGGATTGGAATTGGTCATTAATATCCAGTGTAATCAGTGTAGATGAACCAGATCCTACCTTAATGTGCTATACTCATTTAAAAGGACGAAGATATGGCTATACTGGTAAAAATATTTACCACAATTTACATGCATATATTTGTTAATCCATAAATGTTTAAAAATATTTTTTGAAGTAATCTATAGTCTAATACATAGGATAAAGATCCTTCCTAAGTCATATATATTCTCATGGACGAAATGCTAGACCATCACAGGATTACTCATTTCTGCCAGCTGAGTGAACATGAGCAAAATGCTCAAGAGCACATGTTGCCCAGTCCAGGAATTGAAACCTCAATCTTATGATCATGAGTCAATACACTAACCACTAAGCCATGTGTTTTCACATAGTCTAATATATACTTAAAAAAAAAAATGAAACTCCACATGGTCTAATATATACTTAAAGAAAAATGAAACTCAATAATTATTAAAGTTGGAAAAATTATTTTAATCTGTAATTGGAAATTAGAGAATAAAAGCACAACTAGAAAGAGAAAAGTTGCTTCTTTGAAAATAAACTTTTGGATGTTCGGGTGTTGGGGCAAAGAAATATACCCAAAAATACATTTTGAATTGACTTAATCTGATAAATCTTCAATAAATTAAGATTTTCCTTCCTCTTGGATAACCATTACGAATGTTTGAAATGAAGTGAAAACTTTAAGGAATTTTGACTTGCTAATTAGATTTGAAGGCTGTGGCTTGACAGTGTGTGTAATTCAAAGGGTCAGCCTTGTCACACTGTGTCAGGCTGAATATCCCCGAGAACTATGTTAAGGGTACACGTGTCTGTGGAGTGCTCAGTCACTTGCACGCTAATTTCACGAGCAGGCTGTTCCGTTGATCGGATCAACTGGAACCCTCGACGTCGTAAGCAACGGAGTGCCAACAACAATATATAAAGAAAATTAGTGATAAAATTGTAATGAACAATATTGTATATTCTTTAGAATTATTTGGAAAAGATTTTGAAAAAATTGTATTTGCTTTGCAAGATTCCTGATGTGAAATCATGTGCTGGCGGGTTGATCATATTTTTGATAATTAAACACACTATATATCTGGTCTTCACTTCAGCTTTATTATTTCAATGTCTTTATCTAAGCTCACAGAAAGACAAAATGGAATAAACAGAACAAGAGGAGACACATGGGATAGAGAGTTGCTGAAGAGGTCACAGAATGTGTGATGAGAGAGCTTTGACAAAGAAACTAAGATAATAATAATAATGATAATAGTAATAAAGCAGAAGTGAAGACCAAGTATATAGTGCATGTGTTTAACTGGCAAAATATGACCATCCCAAGTATAACAATATCTAAAAAAGATTTGTCTGTAAAATAAGAGAAGGTTTGTATTTTACTTTCCAGGTAAACTTCATGAAGAATCTCTTCAGGAGGAAAATGAAATTAAGTTATGGATACAAAAAGAGAAAAATAAAGTAGCTAAGTACTTCACAGATATCTATTTACTAGATATGCTTCAGCTGACTTCATCAGACTTGACTGCAGAAAACGTGACTGTGATTACCGGTGTGATATCAGAATTGAAATCTAATTTGGTTTCCATTTCTTCTGATATATCTGTAAGTTTATATTTCAGTCAATTTTAACTCTGTAATTAACCTTGTGACTAATCTATATATATATACACACACATATATTACCATCATCATCATCATCATCTTCATCATCATCATCATCTTCATCATCATCATCATCTTCATCATCATCATCATCTTCATCATCATTTAACATCCATTTTTTCCCATGCTGGCATGGGCTAGATGGTTTAACTGTAGATGGTAAGCCAGAGAGCTGCATCAGGCTCCAGTCTGCTTTGGCTTGGTTTCTACAGCTGGATGCCCTACTTAACATCAACCACTCCACAGAGTGTACTGGGTGCCTTTAATGTGTCACTGGTATGGGTGCCTTTTATGTGTCGCCAGCTTGTGTGCCATTCACACATCACTGACACTAGGCCATGACCATGATTTTGCTGAGCTTGATATGTCTTCTCAAGCACAGCAATTCACCAGAACTCCTGGTCACTTGTCATCGCTTCTGAGAGATTCAACATTCGAAGATCACATTTCACCACCTCATCCCACATCTTCCTGGGTCTACCCCTTCCACAGATTCCTTTCATATTTAGAGATTGGCACTTCTTTATGCAGCTATCCTTGTTCATATGCTAATGTGGCTTACATTGACAGTGCCATGTGAAAGGGGAGGTGGGAGTGAACAGTGAGAAGCGGGATGGTAGTCAACATCTGAAAAGAAGGTTTCAATGAGTGTTTGCCAGCATTTATGACTTGTCCGTTGTCCTTGTATTTAATATCATCATTCATGTTACATTTGCTGCATCCACTGTTGATATGGCACTCACTTCTGGTCGATGGAACATATATCACATTGTTGATATCGGTAGATGAATAAAAATAGTAAAAATAATTGAGTGCTATACAAGCATTGTTTATACAAAGAAAAATAAATTGATAGGCAGTCTTCAACAACATTTTAGTGCAGGGTGTACAAACTATGGCATGATCATGGATAGAATGCCTTTGACTATAGATCTGCTCATTAAAAGATGGCCAGGAGCTAAACAACAATTGTATAGAGGAGTAGATTGGACAGGAGATAAGGAGGGAGAGAGAGAGAAAATGAATATGTCAAGAGTGTTACACTACACTTCATATGATTAAGCACTGCATGTGAAAATGTGTAGAAGATATGAATCATTGGAGCATTTAGTTGTTTGATTAACAAGCTATGTGCCATAGGTATACCCAACCTTAGAAGACTTAGAGCTATACAACAATCTTTAACCCTTTAGCATTCACATTCTGTCAAAAACAGTGTTTATTTATCCCCAACCACATGGTTCTGGGTTCAGTCCCACTGCATGGCACCTTGGGAAAGTGTCTTCTACTATATAGCCTCAGGCTGACCAAAGCCTTGCGAGTGGATTTGGTTGACACAAACTGAAAGAAGCGCCCATCATATCATATCACATATATCATATCTATCTATCTATCTATCTATCTATCTATCTATCTATCTATCTATCTATCATCATGGACGGACGGTAGACACATCGGCTCCCATGTAAGTTGCATTTTTCACCTCTTAAAAGACCTATTTTGTTTTAAAATTTTGTATAAGTTGTGTATAACACAAAATACTTCGTGAACATATATTTTTCAAATCGGAAATAGCTCTATTTAGAGCCTTATTTCCAAAAATTCAAACATATCTTCCTCGTTCCTAGCCATATTCTTTAAAACGAATATGGCTAAGGTTTTCAACGAGGCCGACTTCCCGCTCCTAATGCCAGAGGCGAAAACACTTAATGCCGTTCCGCATGAACGCAGACAAGTGACGAAGAAGAGCAATGATTCTGAGTCAACTGCTGCTGCCTCAACCACCACCACTACCACCATCACGTGTACAAACTCTGCTGCTACAGCAGTCTTGCCTGCCACCGTCACCAGTGACAACAACAACAACAACGACAAAGACAACAACAACAACAGCAACAACAACGACAACGACACAAATGTCCTTGCTAACACGACCACTGTCCTCACCACTGCTACTACCAGTGACAATAACAACAGCAACAACAACAGGACACCGACCTTCAACACCAACACCACCACTACTTCGACAAACTCTGCCGCCACTACCACCACCTTTGAACCTGGCAGTACCAACACCACTGTCAATACCACCATCAACAACTACAAGACGAACAAGATAAACAACACCACAAACGCCACAAACAACATATCTGCCAGCATCACAAAAACAAATTTTGCCGATGCAACGAAAGAAAAAAGAACAATATTAACATTCACCCAAAAACAAATCAATGACACAAAATCCCTTCTCACGAAAGAAGGTGACACTGTACAAATACACATACCAAAAGCAATTATTGAAAATACAAACAAGAAGCACATATCATACAGACTTATCAACAAGAAAATGAAGCGACCGGAGAATTTCTCCACCCAAAAAATTGAGATTTGTCTCAAACCGATATGGCCCTTTCAAAGTCATGTTACTTGGGGACGAAAATTTGCCACGGTCCTAGTACGCTTTAAGAGCGAACAGTTAGCGAAGGAATTTTCAACACTCTCTCTCCACACAGATGACTTGGTGATGATACCGAGTTATCTTGGACAGAGAGTGACGAAGGTGACAGTAAAGAATGTCCCTTCACAAGTGGAAACACAGTGGATAGTAGGTTCTATATGCCTCGAAATGGAGGAGGCAAATATATTAGAAATTGCTACTGCAGAGGAGAAAAACTGGGAAGGGGGAAAAAAGTCGAAGTCCTCCTCCACATCACTGAAGAGGAGTGCCAAAAGATCCCCACACACATCCAACTGGCAAAGGACCACAAGTTATATGTAGTGGTGGAAGGAAGGCGGCCACGTTGTTATGTATGCGGCAGCGAGGCACACCTCAAGGACAGTTGCCCAACCGCCGCCAACCAAAAAAAGCAACAAGGGCAACCACCAAAACCCGGAAAAAAAACCCTACTACCAACACCACCATCAACAATCAAAACAAGAGAAACACAAGCAACACTGGCAACTGAGAAGACAACAGCATCTGCAAAAACAACAAGTGAGGAAGCAGGGGAAAAGAAAGAAAATTCCAAGACTGTTTCCCCCTCCCCCACATCACACACACCTCACACAAATAACAAGCCAACAGCACCAACAAAAACAGCAACACAACCACTCACACAAGCACACACAGACGCTCACAATTTGCCCCTACCCCCTTCCGATTCCTCAGAACCTTCGTCGGAAGATGAAAGTAATGAGGAATGGCAAATAGCCCAGAAAGGAAGGAGGAAGAGGAGCAAGAAAAGAAAAGCAAACACAAACAAAGCAGGGAGATACACAACTCCCGAAAACACTCCAGACACCAACACAAGCACACACAACTACAACACAAGCAACAAAACCCCAAAAGCAAGTACACACACAATGCTCACTGCCATCAACACAAAAAACTCAGAGTTGATGGAATACATCAACACAAAAACAAACATAACAAACGAAGACATAAAAACCAGCAACCACCCATACACAACACCGCCAGAACACATCAAAATACTACACATAACACCAACCCTGCATCACACACTAAAATCTATTTTTCCAAAGGCAGTTGGCAAATGCCAAAAATACCTGGCGAAAAAACTATATAGTGAGCTCCTCGAAGAAAACCCGAAGGAGGAGACACAAAAACTCTCAAACGGTAAGTGACTCTCTTTATAAAACTTTAACACTCAAATCAAAATGATGCTCAAGATTGGTTGTGTAAATGCGCGTGGCTTGGGGTCCCCTTGGAAACAAGGGTACCTCCTAAATGACATAAAGTCACATAAACTAGAAATCATAGCCATAAGCGAGACCAGACTCCATGATCCGCGGGCCCTATCGTCCATGTTTGGCAGACAGTTTAACATTTATTTTTCTCCCTGTCTGCCGAGAATGGGCGGTAGTGGCACGGCGGTACTCTTTCGCAAGAGTCTGGATCTCGAAGTAAAGACAGTATTCATAGACCCGGAGGGTAGATTGGTTGTTCTGGATGTCGATGGCAGCGATGGGTGTGCTTTTCGACTCATATCAGTATACGCACCACCTTTAACAGGTAGGCCGGATTTCTTTCGACGTCTAGAAGTATTCCTAGGAACGTCTCGTCCTTTACTTTTAGTGGGGGATTGGAATGCTACCTTGGACACGCATCTAGACTATGTGGGCAGAGATAGGAATAGACGGGGATGCAAATGCCTCAAAGACCTGCTCAGACGCTTTCAACTGTCTGACAGGTACCGACTCGATTACCCGAATGCGCCAATGTGGACATGGACAAACCGCATCGGGTCGTCGAGATCGTATCTAGATAGAATACTGTGTAGGAGAGTAGATAGAGATAGCATAGGGTGTCCACAATTTCACATAGTCAGCTACACGGATCACAAACTTGTGACGTGTACGCTAGACTTAGATAAGACACATAGGCAGGGCTCCGGTTACTGGAAACTAAACGCGTCTTTCCCGTCGAGACCAGTTTTCAGAGACCGGATTAGCACGTTAGTAAAGAGGGCTTTGACAGGAGCCATCATCAATAACAAATGGTGGTTTGCCCTCAAGAGAGCAATAAAAGCGGAAGCGGTTAGGTATAGCAAAGCACTAGCCATAGACAGAAACAGAGTAGAGGGTGAACTAGTTAAGAAGCTAGAAGAGGCAATTAGAAGTGGCATCGCATCCGACGTTTTGGCGGCGAGGTTGGCCCTTGACCAACACTTCAACGCCAAACACGAAGGGTGCGTTGTCAGGGCTAGGATGCGTGCTCTAAGAAACGAAGGTGTTGGAGCCGCACGAGAGGCCCGGGTGGCGGAGGCGCAACAGGGCAACAAAGCCACCATTCGGTCTCTGGTGGACGAACAGGGGCGCGAACTGCTCGAGCCAAGCAAAATGTGTGAGGCCTTTCAGCGGCACTTTGCTCGACTGTTTGGGACGAATGGCGAGCGAGAACGCAGGGTGGACTTCAGTGCCTACCTGCACAGCCTGCCACGACTCTCGGCAAGAGAGGCAGAGTGCTGCGAAGGTGCCATCACGGCGGCGGAAGTGAGGGACGCGATGGCGGGATGCTCGAGGGACAAATCTCCGGGTTTGGATGGTCTGCCCTACGAGCTTTACAACTGTAAGCCAGACTTGTTTGGAGACGTCTTGGTGGCGGTGTACTGCAACTGGCAGCAAAACGGGAGCATTCCCGGTTTTGTGAGTCGAGGAGCCGTAACGCTGCTGAAGAAAGATCCAAACAAGGGGGACGTCATAGATAACTTTAGGCCCATCACTCTGCTCAATGCAGACTTGAAAATTTTGGCCAAGGTGTTAGCCAAGCGGTTGGCGCTTGTCATCGAGAAACTGATCGGCAAGGCGCAAACGTGCGCGGTGCCGGGCAGGAGCATCCATGACAACCTCCATCTGATGCGCTACATCATAGAGAGGGTAGTTAAGGAACCTGGCATGGGTGGGGCCCTGATCAATTTAGATCAATCGAAAGCTTTCGATAGGGTAGACCATCAATACTTGGAGGCTGTCCTCATAGCAGCCGGCTTCGGTCCCATTTTCCGCGGCTGGATGGCTGCCTTGTACAGAGGCATCCGTTCGGTAGTTCGCGTCAATGGGCATCTATCAAGACCCTTCGACATTGCACGTTCGGTCCGTCAGGGATGCCCCCTCTCGTCGCTTCTGTACGTGTTGACTCTCGAGCCACTACTCCGGAAGCTGGCGACGCTGAGGGGCATCCCTCGAGAGTTGGGATGCGGGACGAGCGTGTCGGCATACGCGGACGACGTCACCGTCATAGTGTCTAGCCAAAAGCACATCGAGCTTGTCGGCGAGACACTGAGAGACTACGAAGCGGTAACGGGAGCAAAAATCAACCGGGATAAGTCAGTGGGCTTGCGGCTCGGCACCTGGAGAAGCAACCCCATGCCGTCAAGTAGCGCCTCCGTCGTGGGACGTTGGACTGACGGTCCGGTTGAGATGCTCGGGGTCTGGTTTGGTCCAGACCTCCAAACGGAGAAGAACTGGGACGAGATAACGAGAAGGGTGGCCACTCTAGCCCGGCAATGGGCCGAGAGGAAGCTTTCCCTGAAAGGTCGGGCGGAGGTGGCGAACACGTACATCGCGTCCGTCATCTACTACCGCCTGACCGTCGTTCCTTGTCCCGACCCTACCATCACCAAACTGGAGCGCATCCTCTTCCGCTTCTTGTGGAAAGGAAGCGTTCCGATGGTTAGGCGATCCGTTTGCTGCCAACACCCGTTAAAAGGAGGACTGGGCATGCCGTGGTTGATGATGCGCAGACACGCGCTGAGACTGCGACATCTCCGGCTCTACGTAGACAGCGGTGAACAGGTGTGGTCACCGTTTGTGCGGCGCGCTTTCCCGCAGCTCGTCTCCATGACCGAACTGCAGTCATGGATCAAGAAGAGGCCGAGGAAGGGCGAATGGCACCGCGAGTGTCGCGCTGCTCTTCGGCAACTCCAACAACCCGGGTCAACCTTGAGCGACTGCATCACAACTAACGCATTCTATAGTGGATTAGTGGAGGGAAGGTACGACGACGATCTCGGGGCGAACCTGGGCGTCGACGAGGAATACCTGACCCGCCTGTTTAAGACGACCTTCGGGCCGGGACCTATGGACAACTTCCAGAGATCCCTGGCCTGGCAGTGCTATCGAGAAGCACTACCCGTTCGGGATAAGCTCTACAGGCATGGCTCGAGAAACACGGGGCCGACCTGTCCGAGATGCCGGCAGAGCGACGAAACCGTTCTGCACGCACTCGTACAGTGTCCCACCATTTCCGAGCTTTGGGCTTACGTCGAACAACTGCTATCGCGTGTGGGACGAGTCGGTCTATCAGCCGAGTCTATCGTGAATATTGTCGCGCCTCCTTCCTTTAAACGGGAAGGAAGAGCTATTTTCATCGTACTTGTGGCTATGGCGAAAGAATGTGTATGGTGGACGCGTCTGAAAGGTCTAGAGACAAAGACTTTCCTCTCTGGGCAATCTCTCATCAACTTCTTCAAGTATCACCTGAAGAGGAAGTTGAGAGTAGAAAGGGAAGTCTTGTCTAGTGAATGCTTCAAAAAAAGATGGGTGAATGTAGCAAGGATGGCACGTGTGAACGACGGAGCCATCTTGAGCATAACCCTATGAACAAGAAAAAAAAAAAATAAAACAAAAAGGCAAAAGAGAGTCACTTACTGTTATAGTTTCTTCAATGAGAATATTGACCAAGGTTACCGTGGTCTTTTCCGTGGGCTTTTCCTTCCACGGCTAAACCTAAACTGTCCTCCCCTCTTTTTACACGAGAACATTACTGTGTGATACACGATCCCTATTGATCGGCCTTTCCTTTTCTTTTTTTTTCGATCCCTTTTGATCGAACTGCCCATTTTTCCCTTCCTACGATCCCTTTTGATCGACACCACCAATTTTTTTTTTTTTTTTTTTTTTTTTTCCTTCCTTCCCCCTCCCAAAAAGAAAAGCTCTACATTGTATTTGTCCCATCTTCGTTGAGCCCTGTGTGGCTAATAAAAGAAATGTATCTATCTATCTGTCTGTCTGTCTATCTATCTATCTATCTATCTATCTATCTATCTATCTGTCTATCTATCTGTCTATCCATTTATCTATCTATCTATCTATATATCTATCTATTTATCTATCTATCTATCTATCTATCTATCTATCTTCCTTCTTTCCTTTCTTCCTTCTTTCCTTTCTCCCCTTCCTTCTTTCTTTGTGTGATTGTCCCCCACCACTGCATGACAACCGGTGTTGGTGTGTTAATATGCTTGTAACTTAGCAGTTCAGCAAATGAGACTGATAGACTAAATATCCAACTTAACAAGAAAAAAAAAAGTACTGGGGTCAATCCATTTAACTGGAAAAAAAAAGTTGTTTCATGTGGTGTCTCAGCATGGCTGCAGCGTAATGACTGAAACATTAAAATGTTAAAAAAATAATTGTTAATTATTTTAGAATGATGTAGTAGGGTTGGTGTGAAAAACCAGATCTGGCCTGTTTGAACATAAAACATATAGGATAATTTGACTGGATATGGCAGGTTTAAATGCTAAAGGGTTAATATACTTAAAAATTTCTTTCCTCCTTCACAATATACATAGTCTTCTTTGCTTTTACTCTTTTCTTTTATTTCAATATTTTAAACCTTTTTAAGACTTTCTTTCTTTCTTTTTTTTTTTTAAAGATATATTTAAAAATCTCCTTGGGTACATCTTGATCTAATGAGAACTGTGTTCTATCCCTGTCCTACTATATACATAGCAAATAGATATTTAAGTTTTCATTTAGTACTCTTTTTTTCTCTCCAAATATTTCAGTGTTGTATATAGAAGTATTTTTTTAAAATCATGTCTATAAAACCTGTTCTTTTACAGCTTCTGTGCCTTATCAATTGGTTCCCACCTTGTCGTGAATATCAGTGCCAATTTATAACGAAAATGCTTAGTGTGTGTGATAAATTTATGCTTAATGCTGAAAGCTTTCTAAATAATGAAGAAACTCATTGTTTGGCTCAAGCCGCTGTTCCAATTACTAAACTACACCTTGGTAAGTACGGTACTACAATTAAATTATTTTATTATTTCAAGCTTAATGTTGATGTTTTCTATCTCAAGAAGCTCATTGAAAAAATTTACATCCTATTTTTGATTTATAATCACTTCATTTTCTCTTTTAAACTTAATGAAGAAGAAATTATATAAGCTTACTTTTCTTTGAAATGAAATGTTTTTAACAATATCACTTAGTTGTTATATGAATCATTTGGAAAACTGAAAACTCCATTTCACCATCCTAAGATACTTGGATAGTTTTCTAAATTGTATTTTCTTTGCAGTCACTATGACACATGTTCCTCGTCGATTGTACTCTTTATCATAAAACAGTTGTTTGATTGCAACATGTAGACTGTTTTTGCTTATGGTTGGGTAGTTTTCTGAATTATATTTTCTTTGGAGTCACTATGACACATGTTCCCTGTTGAATGTACTCTTTATGATAAAAAAAGTTGTTTGATTGCAACATGTAGACTGTTCTTTGCTCATGATTGACAATTGGTACAAACCAATGTTGTAAGATTTGAACTTTTATTGTTATAGTCAGCAGTTACACACAGTAACTTACCATGTGGTAACTATGCCTTATGAAAGATCTAAAGAGACATTGTTACTTTCAACCTTGTTTCTTTTATAAACTGTTACTGGTTACCAGTTCAGGTATTTAGTATAGTTGAACATTTAACGTAATCACTAGTATTTGTTGTTTGTGTTAGCAAGAGGTGAAAACAGATGTTAGCAAAAGCATGAGAATTCACTCAGACATACATTGACTAATTTAAGCAGTGTGTAGTAGTTGTTGCTTGCCAAGTATTTTTGATATTATTAATGTAGCCTCAAACATGGTGAGCTAGCAGAATCATTACTGTACCAGTTAAATGCTTAGCAATGTTTTGTCTGTCTCTACATGCTGAGTTCAAATTCCACTGAGGTTGACTTTGCTTTAATCCTTTCAAGGACAGGAGTCCTGGGGTTGATGTAATTGATTTACGCCCACCCCAAAATTGCTGGCCTTGTGCCAAAATTTGAAACCATTATTAATGTAGCCTCATTTTCTCTCCTCACTTTTATAAATTTTTCTCTTTTTTCATTTATTTGTTTTTGGAAATCATTTCACTGTGACTGTCACCTCTGCATAACACATCTGTCTCACTTTTTGTGTATTTTTCCAAAGTGTAGAAGTTTATGTATCTTGGGGCTGTATTTATGAGTGATGGAAGGCAGGAGACTGAATGGAATGCTAGAATTGCAGGTGTTGGCACAATAACACAGTGTTACAAAATTTTTATTTTTTTGTCTTTGGTCAGTAAGTGTTATTTTCTATTTGCTTCTATCTAAAAATCAAAGGAAATGACTGTATTCCCTTCAAACTTTGGTTTTCTGACCCGAAATTTGAAATTGACCTATTTTTCATTACATTTCTGACAGATTCAGTACCCAATTACTGAAGCAAAAATATCATTATAGCAAATTTTCTGCTCAGTACCACAGATTTGTTTGTCAGTTACTTGACCTTAACTAGTTGAGCATTTCTTTGATGGCTGACAATATATGCATCTCCAATCACGAGCAGGTGTGGAGAGGGGTGCATCGTAGCCATGTGTTGAGAGGGATTCTTTGGGGTTTGAATGAATATTGTAACAAAAGCAAGGTTTGAAGGAAATAGCCATTTTTCATACATTCTATGGGTAAGCAAATAGGAAATAACAGCTGCTACCCGAGGATAAAAATCATGTTACTCATTGTAATATATGCACTCTCAAAAGAAAATTGTTCCTTTTAACTTGGCTCAAGGATAAAGTATAGTCAATTAAATCAATGCCAGTATATTAATAGAATTTATTTTAGCAACTGCAGTCAGATAAAAAGCCAAGTCAATTCTAGCAGGAATTAATTATTTATGTGAATGGATAAAATTAATAGTAAGTTAAATGCTTTGCAATTTCTACTTTGCAAATTCTCTGACCTGTTTCTCTGAAAGTATTTTGTTCTGAGTTTAGTAGCTGATCATGTGTGTCATTCCTCTGGGATTGCTGCAATTCATACCAGTTAAATACCAAGTTCAAGTCAAAATACAGACCTCTCTCTCTTACTAATGCGGAAGTCAGATATCATAATTAAGGATTTTTTTTTTTCTTTCTGTATTCAAAAAATGTTTTTTGTCGTTGATTTTAAGTGTAGTATTGAACAAAAGAGCTTCTGCATAATCATACAGCATGCTAGAAATGGCAGTCAGATTTCACACAAATCAATATTTACAAACTTTACAAATGAAAAGACAAAAATTGTGTTACACTGTGTAAGACACTATCTCCAGCATTCAAGTGTCAGAAGAGAAGAGGTTGGCAAAAAAATTCAAATTTGTTATCTTCAATTTGGTTTCCATACCTCTTGTTGAGTAATGACCAAAGGAATTGGATTGTGAATACAATTAGCTGAAATGGTGTTCTTCTGAAGGGTCTTTGGAGTAACGTTACTCAATGGAATGTGTAGCTTGTTAACTTACTCAATGGAATGATTAGGGAGTCTCTCCAGGTTGAGCTGATACTTCCCCACTTTGGGAGGTCACAGCTCTGGTACTATGGACATGTGATTAGAATGTCACAGGAAAGAATTGAAAGAAGAATCCTTCAAGCCAAGCCAACTGGCAGGAAATCTAGGGGTAGACGAACAAGATAGTTGGATAATAGCCATAGTCTCAGTTGGTCATGCTTGGGAATCCAGCCAGAAAATCTAATGATGATTGCTTCTGACAGGACCCTATGGAGGAAGTACCCGAGGACTCTCTCCCCACGACCATCCCAGGAATAGTGGACAGAGGAGATGGAAGGATACTTGTTCATGGTCACCTATCATTAGCTAAACATTTTTAATATTCATTCATTGTTCTTTGTAGTTAGTATAATATCAGTTGTCACACAAGTTATTTCAAGATAATTCTAAGGTAGATATTTAATTATTATTTTTTTTTTTTTGCTTTCAGGTTTTGATGAATATATGGTCAGTGGTGTTTCTCCTCAAAAATTTATTTTGAGTGTACCATGGCATGGCTACATCTATGACTGTGATATTTTTAAACCCAAAGGAAATGTAAGTATATTAGTATTTTTCTATCATTTATAATACGTTAAAACATCATTACATGTTATTTATTATATCTGTCACAAGCACCTACTACACTCTGTAAAGTGGTTGGCGTTAGGAATAACATCGAGCCATAGAAACCAAGCCAAAACAGACTATGGAACCTGGTGCTAACCCTGGCCTTGCCAGTTCTTGTCTAGCCATCCAACCCATGCCAGTATCGAAAATGGGTGTTAAATGTTGATGCTGATGAGTCAATCTTCTCAGAAATTTATCTCTAGTTGTTCGATATGTCTACCCTTTAGAACATACGGCATTTATAGTTAAAGGGAGGTAATTCAACATCTGTAATATTTTCCATAAAGGGAAAAAAGTTTAATTTTATAAATTCCAATGACTACTATCTTTACTTGATTAAAATAACTATTTTTACAACGATAGTTTCAATACAGATATTTATTTATTCATTTATTTTTATAAATGTTTTTCATGATAGTTTGAGGCAATAAATTTGACTTATTCCTCATTTTTCCATCTAACATTTGATGTCATTTACAAATTAACTATATTTAAGAATCATAAAAAATACGTTAAAAAAATTATGATTGTGAAATATAACGTATTTTGAATGGCACAACAATGCAAAGTGGACTATAATAACTGTTATAATTTAATTATTCATAGTCTGATATAATATTTTGGAATATAAAAATTCTTTCTTCAGATATTGCTAGAAATTGATTGATTATAGCAGTGACTCGATTAATTCCTAGCGATATCTGAAGAAGGAGTTTTTATATTCCGAAATATTATATCAGACTATGAATAATTAAATTATAACAGTTATTATAGTCCACTCTGCATTGTTGTGCCATTCAAGAGACATTATATTTCACAAATAATACATAATGCTTCAAGCAAACTACAATACTCTAATTAATATGATGATAAATGAAAGTAAAGAAATGAATGAAAAATTTTACGAATTAAATCGATATTATTTTTTTTCACTTAGGGTTCTCTTTATGACCAATGTTTTATGAGAAAGAAAAATGGGTCACAGACATGTGATTATGAACATTGTCGCCAAAAAATAAATATGAATAAAATGGCTGAGAATTATATGAAATATGAACGTGACAATACCTGGAATACTGTTTATTTGGCTCCATATTTTAATATTAAGGTAAAATTCTCTACAGTTACTTTGTTTTTTTTTTTCAAACTAATTAGTTTTTAAGAAGTTGTGTTTTGTATCTATTGACCACCATGGCTTACTATTCACATTTCCATACTTCATTAGAGTGACTAGAATTAAAGTAAAATGGTAATTTTTGTCCTTACATTTTCAGCTCAAGTCATTATCACCTATTCCATCTTCTATGAGTAACATCTTAGACTTTGGACTCATTGAAATTTTTTATGCTTGCATTTTTCACCTCTGTCAATCCTTGGTATTTGCTTTCATAAAAATTCTACAATGATTTGCAATTATAACATTACATAAGTGTAGACATGGCTTTGTGGTTAAGAAGCTGAACTTCTTAACCACTTGGTTTCAGGGTCATTCCTATTGTGTAGCAGCATCCTGGGCAGGCATCTTCCACTATAGCTCCCACACCAGGCTGACTAAAGACTTATGTGTAAATTTGGTGGATGGAAACTGAAAGAAAAACCTATTTAAATATGTGTGTGCATGTGTGTGTGTGTCAGATTACCCAACATGTGTCAGCATGGAAAATGCATGTTAAATTATGATGATGACATATGTATATGATATATATGTGTCCATGCATGTGTGTGTGTTTGTGTGTTTGTTTACATCTGCTGCTTGCTTATTTAAAAGTCATGATATTCTGTTCCTTCCAATACATTGTCCACTCACTTCATATATTTGAAGCTACATGGAATAAGAAAACCCCTTGCTTGAAAAACAGGCAGGTGTTAGTGATAGGAAGAGTATCCAGCTGTTTTACAGCTGGATACTCTCAGTAACATATTTTTCTAATCTAGTTGACACAATTCGGCCAGAACATCATTTCAATACCATTGTATAAACCCTCTCTCATTTATCTAATTCAGGTAAACACACATCAGAATAGTTGCAATGAGGTGAGAGATAGCAACAAGTACAAGTACTTTGGTTAATTTTCAGTGGAAAAGGATGGGTTCACCAGAATTTGGTTCTCAATCTCCTATTCATCATAGTTGTCCCAGCCATAATAGGAGTTCAATACTGGTTGACCTTGGGAGCTGCTATATAGAGATAATTTCATTATTATGGAAGATTTGGTTATAAAATTAGAAAAGAAATTACAGGTGGGGAAGGACCTTAAAGTTAATTTGCAAAGGCCAAAGTTTGAGTAAGCAAGAAAACAGACAGAACTCTACTGTTTTCAGGAAAATAGCCTGGCTTAATATGTAGAAATGGAGTTGGTAGAAATTCCATATGGTGTACCCAGTGCAAGCTGTAGACACAAGAGGTGTCTACAGGTTGACATAGAAAGTATGTGGCATATTTGCAGGATCTATAAAGATTAAGAACACGTGGGAAATATTTTCTTGAATGCCCTGGAGTAAACCTAGAGGTAGTAGATGGTTTTTGTTATGTAGGTAATCTAGCAGTGGAGGGAGATGTTTTGAAAGTATAGTAGCCAGAATAAGATCAGACTGGAGAAAGTTCAGAGAGCTACCGCCACTACTAATGACAAAAGTTTTAAATATGGAGAAAAATCACGATCAACTGGTTAACCAACATGCATGTAAACACCTCTTGTTTTTCATTCCTGATTCCTGACATTATCTTCCAGTGATAGGAGATAGTCTCCCTTTAAGGGAGGAGTTACTTCCCCTTGACCATGTCCCCTCTTTTTCTTTTAGTACAGGGTTTTCAACCACAAAAGAAAATTATAATTGTACTGAAGATTCTTTAGGTTCTGATATAAAGACAAGAATCTTAACGGATGGCAACCCGTTTTTTTCCATGAAATCTTTGCAATTTTCTTTCTGCTTATCATTTCTCTCAAAATGGCCATCTTTATGTGAAGTCTTTTGTCTAAAATTTGTTTTGTTGAGTGTACCGCATCCCTGAGTACAAATTTCTAATATTTTCTTTTATCTGTGACAATTCCAATAAAAATTTTCTGTGAAAAAACATGCTTCTGCCATTTCAACCATTGCCTAAGTTTCTACAGTTAGAATACTTTTGAAAATTTTTCTAATGCATTTAGATTAAGTAATGGACATATAATTATTGTTGTCACTAGTATCAAAATAATAATATAACCTCCCAGGTTTTAGATTAGCAAAAAATCAATATATGCCACTATTTATAAACAATCAAGATATCCTAATTTTGGAAACACTATTTCTTTATTTCTGTTAGTTGTTTCAGTCACTATACTACGGCCATGCTGGGTCACTGCATTGAAGAATTTTAATTGACTCCAGTACTTTTTTTTTTCAGTCTGGTACTTACTCTATTGGTCTATTTTGTTGTACTGCTAAGTTATGGGGATGTAAACACTGGCTGTCAAATGGTGGTGGGAGACAAAGACACAGATACACACACACAACAAGTTTCTTTCAGTTTCTGTCTATCAAATCTACTCCCAAGGTTTTGGTCGGCCCAAGGCTATAGTAGAAGGCACTTGCCCAAGGTGCCATGCAGTAGGACTGAACCCCGAACCATGTGGTTGTGAAGCAAACTTCTTACCACACAGCAACCCTAAGAATTTTTCCTGTCTTTCTTTATTGTTTTGTTAACTTGCTTAATATACTGTTTTCCTGTTTTAGAATGTTACTTAACTTACTAACATCACAATTCAAATATGGTCTAGTTTGTGTGGCTACCATCAGTAGCATAATTTTTGTAATCTCAATTGTGGATATTGTATCTTCTAAGTTTTTGTTGTTTTCCATTAGAATATATTTAAATTTCTTTGCATATTCATCTTGTCCAAGTTTGATATCCTCACCTTTCTTTTTTAATATCTTATCCAACATACTGAAACCCTGCTACTTCTTCACTCTCAATTTTAAATAATTTATGGAGCCTGTCAATAACTTGTGTCTGAAAAACTTTTGAACACTGAAAAGCAAAAATCATCAACATGAACGAGGAAAATCGTGTAAAAACTTCATAAACGCAACATCTTTTATTCGAGCAGTTTTAAATAAGTCACAGCTTTTTCACAGCTGGGATGGCTGAATTACCTTTGTAGTTTTGTTGCAATTTACACTTTATCAAGACTGCTTTTGGTGGTAATTTCTTTAACAAATTATATTTGATTACACTTACTCCTTTCTGGTAAATGTCATACAAAGGAAATATGGTACTAACCAGGTAAAGTACATTTTAACTGTAGTTTTCTTCTCAACATCATTATGCAGTCATTTTCAGTGTTCAGGTACATTTTAGCTCTTTTCGCTGCAGCTCTGTTAAGTAAAAGTGGAAGGCTTGAACACTTGAAAATCATACGATCTAATCTTAGTGAGTTTGCTTTTTCATCACCTCCATTTTTTTATTACAATGTGGAACAAAGTAGTGAAGGATGATCTCAAGTGTTATCAACATTTGGACAATCCTTCTGTGATGCCAGTTATCTTTCCATCTTCCCTCAACTTCATCCTTTTGACAATCATTCTTTATTCTTAACATTGTTTCATATCTGGCTTTGACCCCCCCCCCCCTTCCTTTGCTACTCATTGTATTCACCTCATTCTATCTCTGACCTCCTACATTCCTGTCACTACATGATTTTCTTTCCTTCTTTCCCAGACTTGTAAACTTTTATCCGTCCACCCCACCCATCATCTCCCTATCTCCCATCCTTACCATATCTGCTGCTCTTTTTTCTTTCTGTACTACCACTCTTCACCTCTCCTCCAAACTATTTATATTTTTTATCTTCTCTCTCAACTCATATTTACCATCAACTGTGCTTCCTCCTTTGTTCACCATTTGCTACATCCACCTCTGCCCCTTCTCAAACCATCTCTCACTCTCCTCCCACAGTCTTGAAAACTTAACCCATTCATCCTTCCTGATCTCCTGTCGTCACTGTCTCATTTATTGTTGTTATCTTATTTTGTACACTTGAGGGTATGTTTTAACACCTCATCACCACCATCTTCATCTCTCTTTCTAGTTCCACTCTGATTACTACTATCCATACTTACATAATGTTGAGTAGCTGTAGTATATAATGTTGAGTCCTGTCTTACTTTATAACCCCTCAACACCTAACATAAAGCCAAATCCCTTTGTGAAGGGAGCTTTTTGGTCTTGCAGATTATATGGCAACTTCACTAGTGCTTGTGCCACAAGAAAAAAAAATTTCCCAGTCCACTTTGTAAAGTGGTTGGCATCCAGCTATAGAAACTATGTTACAAAGCAGGCATTGGATCTTGATGCAATCCTTTCATTCATTGAATCCTGTCAAACCATCAACCCTAAGGGAGATGGATGTTAAATGATGATAATGATGATGATGATGATATAATCTATATAAATAAAAGTGAAATTCTGTCTGTCCGTCTGGGACCCTTGTATCTCAGTGTACATTTGCTTTACATAGACACATTATACCTTTTTGGAATCAGGATGATCCCGGGATTGAAAATCTGACCTTCATTTGGTTCTTGAACATCCAGCATTGGGATCTGATGTAGGAGCATTTGGGCTGCTATTTCTAGCAGCTTAGGCAACTGCGAGAGGTTTCAAACGGTTTATAAGAGTTACCTCCCTTAGCTGTAATAATAAACGCGACATTCTGTGTTAGAAAACTGATCAAAACATTTTGAATTTAATAGCAAAACTTTGTAACAGTTACCTCCATTACCTACTATAATACAATTAACGAAAGTCAAGGACAATCATTCAAAATAGTTAGGCTTCACCTAATGCAGCAGTGCTTTTCCCATGGTCAGCTTTATGTTGGGTTGTTCCAGAGTTGGAAATGGCAACAATCTCTTTGTACTAACACCAAATGGTAAAACCAAGAATTGCTATAATTTTCATTTACCATTATCTTTCTATAATAAGAATTGCAAACATTTGTAAATATAGACAATTAACTGTTGATAAAAAAACAAAGAAAAAAAAATTGTAGGGAAAGTGAATGGATGGATTGAGTTACATTTGATTTAAGACAAAGGAAAGTAATGGGATCGGTTTGTTCAACTAAAACCCTTGAAATTAGTGACCTGACATGAGTTTACTCTACTGACTGAAACAAGTAAAAAAAAAAAAAACGAAATTCATTACAATCATCTTTTAAAGTGTTTATTCTTAAGTGTATACCTAAGTGTGCATGTATGTAAGGTCATATAAATGTACCAATGTTGTTACAGCCTTTTGCTGTGGATGGGATCAACTGTTGCCTCATTGACAATTGGCTATAAACTGACTGAATAATAGTTACATAGTGTACTGAGTGGTTATAGTATTATTGCAGTGTAATGGGTTGATAGTTTTGTGTAAAGCATACAGTGTATCATGGAAGAAAGGGTGATTTGCATGTGAGTAGCAAAGAGTGGGAAGGAATATAAAGGTTTCTTAACACTTTTGTTATGATATTTCTGTTGAAATACACTGCCTTTCACTGTCATCATCATAATCCTTATCGTCATCATCATCGTCATCATTATCATCATCATCACCATCATCATCATCATCATTTTCTGTGCAGGCATGGATTAGAGGGCTTGACAAGAACTGGTAAGGCCAGGACCCACACCAGGTTCCTTAGTCTGTTTTGGCTTGGTTTCTATGGCTGAATGGCCTTCCTAATGCCAACCACTTCACAGTATGTGCAAGGCAAGAAATTGACAAAGATGTCTCTGCTGATCTTCACAATCCAAATAATGCATGTAGAAAACACAATTTAAGAAAACAAATTCCCATATAAACCCCAGCATAAACTACAAAACAGAAGCTGAATTCTTGTTAATACTTGTTACATGATGTTTTTTGTGAGCTTAACATATTTGCACTAATGATGGCAAACAGGTGGTCTTGTATGTAACTTACTATATACTATACACACATACACACACAAAAACATCCACTGCCTTAACTATAACTGAAGTACTGTGAAGGCGAGTGGCCTTGTGAGTAGGGTAGGTTGTGAGTTTGATACCTGGTGGCACATTGTGTCTTTGAGCAAGACTCCTTATTTCATGTTGCTCCAGTCCACCCAGCTGGCGAGAATGAGTAGTACCTGTATTTCAAAGGGCCAGCTTTGTCACATTCTGTGTCATATTGAATCTCTCTGAGAACTATGTTAAAGATATATGTATCTGTGGAGTGCTCAGCCTCTTGCACATTAATTTCATCAGCAGGTTATTCCATTTATTGGATCAACTGGAACCCTTGTCGTAACCAAAGGAGTGCCAGTTTTTTTTGTTTCAATTGAAATACTGTCATATGCTAGTTTGATGCATTACTTAGAGTTATAGAATTATAGAGTAACATCACAGGGTAACCATACAATTATAATCAGTATATCAACAGAAACTGCATTGTGTTCTGTTCTACATGTATTTTACATTTTGCATTTTATAATTCACGAGCTTAAAAGTCACATTCTGTGTGAACTTCTAAGCTAGCTTCTGCAGAGGGCTAATTGGGCCTGCGGCCCAAAACTAAAGAGAGCTAAATAGCATGACTATAATATGTCTATAATGACTATATGCCCTGGTGGTGTTTGATCAGAGGTTAAGGATGGATGGGAGGCGCAATGGCCCAGTGGTTAGGGCAGCGGACTCGCGGTCATAGGATCACGGTTTCGATTCCCAGACCAAGCGTTGTGAGTGTTTATTGAGTGAAAACACCTAAAGCTCCATGAGGCTCCGGCAGGGGATGGTGGCGAACTCTGCTGTACTCTTTCACCACAACTTTCTCTCACTCTTACTTCCTCTTTCTGTTGTGCCTGTAATTCAAAGGGTCAGCCTTGTCACACTGTGTCATGCTGAATCTCCCCCGAGAACTACGTTAAAGGTACACGTGTCTGTGGAGTGCTCAGCCACTTGCACGTTAATTTCACGAACAGGCTGTTCCGTTGATCGAATCAACTGGAACCCTCGACGTTGTAAGCGATGGAGTGCCAACAACAAAAGGATGGATGAGAATTAATTCTGCAATGCAAGCATTCTATTGTTCCAGTCCCAAGTTGAATCCCAACTGCTAGCCAATTTGTTTCAAAGTTCTTGTCTTGATGTGAAATTAACGAAGTGAACATCATTTATCTCTCCCTTGATCTCTGACTTCATCTGACAAATGCCAAGCAAGACAGATGACTCAGCCAAGCTCTTTACCTGCTAGAAATAGCAACCCAAATGCTTTTAAATCAGATCCCAATGCTGGATGTTCAAGAACCAAATGAAAAGCAGATTTTCAAACCCAGGATCATCCTGATTCCCAAAAGTTATAATATGTCTATGTAGAGCAAATGTACACTGAGATACAAGGGTCTCAGACTTTCACATTTATTATTATAGATATTGTATTTTGTACCTTGTATTATGCACAGCTCTTGGATGTAACTTCAGTGTACTACTACACTCTTCATTACTCTCTGCTACACATACACATAATGCATACACAAACTATCCCTTCTTGCATGATACACTGTACACTTTGCTCAAAACTGTCAATCCACCACACTAGAAAAATTGTTGTGACTATTTAACAAATAGATTAAAGAACAAGTAGAAAGATATATTTTTTTAACACGTAATTACTGAACAGTATATATAAAGGATAAAATCCTTTTAAGAGCAGAAAAATTTGCCAGCAACCAGCCATGAGGTTTCAAATTTTGGCACAAGACCAGCAATTTCAGGGGAGGGGTTAAGTTGATTATATAAGCCCCAGTACTCAACTGGTATTTATTTTATTGGTTCCAAAGTGATGAAAGGCAAAGTTGACCTTGATAGAATTTGAACTCAGAACATAAAGATGGATGAAATGCCACTAAGCATTTTGCCCGATGTACTAATGATTCTGCCAGCTCATCACCTTGCAAGTCGCTATTAATATTACTTTCAAATTTTGACACAAGGCCAGCAATTTTAAGGGAAGAGATAAATCAATTATATTGACTCCAATGCTCAACTGGTACTTATTTTATCAACTCCAAAAGGATGAAAAGTAAAGTTGACTTTGGCAGATTTTGAGTTCAGAATGTAAAGATGGATGAAATGCTGCTAAGCATTTTGTCCAGCATGCAAACGATACTGCCATCTCACTGCCAGCTCACTGCCTTCATTAAATATATAATATTGGTTTTGAATTTTGGCATGTGGCCAGCAATTTCAGAGGAGGAGATAAGTTGATTACATTAACCCCAGTGATCAATTGGTACTTATTTTATTTACCCCAAAAAGATGAAAGGCAAAATCAACCTTTGTGGAATTTGAACTCAGAACGCAAAGATGTGTGAAATGCCACTAAGCATTTTGCCTGGCATGCTAACAATTCTGTCAACTCACTGCTTTCATTAAATATTTACTATTACTCACAGTTTATAGTCAATAACCAATTGGGTAACAGGTAAGCTCACATGCAGCAAGAGGCTGCTGCACTGGTACATATGAAAACACATTTGTATGATGATGCATACATACACCTTAGGTATACACTGAAAAATAAATGCTTTAATAGACCATTGTAATATGCACTCTCCCAAAAGTAGGTTTTGTGGGATTGATTTCTCTCTCTCTCTCTCTCTCTCTCTCTCTCTCTCTCTCTCTCTCTCTCTCTCTCTCTCTCTCTCCTACATATCAACACCTTACAAAATTTTAAATAAACTATTTTGAGAATGGGTTTTTAAGAAATCAAAACAGTATCTAATGTATGAAAAATTTTCAGAAAAAAGTTGTTTCAGGGTTATTGACAATTTTTATTACTTTTTCACAAATGATACACCATGCTTGAGAAGACCTGTCAAGCCAAATGAAATCGTACTCATGGCTGATGCTGGTGCTGTGTAACTGGCATTCATGCTGGTGGCATGTTAAAGAGCACCCACTACACTCTTGGAGTGGTTGGCGTTAGGAAGGGCATCCAGCCATAGAAACCATGCCAAATCAGATTGGAACCTGGTGCAGCTCCCCAGCTTACCAGTTTTCAGTCAAACCGTTTAACCCATACCAGCATGGAAAGTGGGCATTAAATGATGAGGATGATGTATGCATATGTATATATTTATCCACATTTATTCATATATGATCACCCAAATGCGATTCTTGTATATAATGAATACACAATGCAGCCTGTTATTTCGAGTTAATTTAATATGTATACTCCAACTCAATTGCCCTAATACAAAATATTGCCAGCGATATACTAACAGGTGTGTATGTGCTATTCTATTAATATGTAGGTTGACCAGAACGTTGGTCATCTTTGAGTGAAAAGTCTCCAGAACGGAATTTTTAAAACCATTTCTGACATGTGCGTTCTGTTAAACAATCAACACCATAAACTTCACACATCTCTTTTGTGAGTCTCAGCAGCTTTCTTGCCTTTACGGAATTAAAAAAGCAAAGTATGGTGAAAATGTTCATTTTTGTACTCTATGTTAAAATTGGCATTAAACTAACAGCTGTAAGCAAAATTATGCACAATTTACTTCTAAAGTAAGCTC
>NC_142933.1:48441250-48461250 GCF_046866305.1 Octopus bimaculoides | reverse complement strand
ATGCCCTTCCTAACACCAACCACTACGAGAGTGTAGTGAGTGCTTTTACGTGCCACCGGCACGAAGGCCATTCAGGCGGTACTGGCAATGGCCACGCTTGAAATGGTGTATTTTACATGCCACCTGCACAGGAGCCAGTCCAGTGGCATTGGCAACGATCTCGCGTGAATGTCTTTTCACGTGCCACTGGCACAAGTGGTAATGATCACGCTCAAATGCTGCTATTTACGTGCCACCGGCACAGAAGCCAAGCAGCTGCTCTGGCAACGATCACGCTTGGACGGTGCTCTTAGTCCTCCACTGGTACAGGTGCCATCACGATTTCACTTTCGCTTGCCCCAACAGGTCTTCACAAGCCAAGTTTAGTGTTCAGTGAAAGAGACATTGGCATGGGTGCCAGTCGTCAAATTTAGTTTGATTTCGATTTCACTTGCTTCAACAGGTGTTTAGTGTCCAATGAAGGAATGGTATGCATAAGTGGGCTGGCTACATCCCTGACAGAGGCCTTGGATTTTGGTCTTACTTGGCTTGCCGGGTCTTCTCACGCACAGCATATTTCCAGAGGTGTGGCACTTTTTCACACAGTTATTCTCATCCATTCTCGCCACATGACCATACCAGCGCAATCGTCTCTCTTGCACACCACAACTGATGTATATATGTATATATATGTATATATGGATATATATATATATATGCTTTCATCCAGCTGTAGAAACTCTGCCAAATTTAGATTGGAGCCTGGTGTTGCCATCCGGTTTCACCAGTCCTCAGTCAAGTCGTCCAACCCATGCTAGCATGGAAAGCGGATGTTAAACGATGATGATGATATGCATATATATGTATACATATATGCATAGATATATATATATATATGCATATTCATATATATACGTATATATATATATATATAGATATATGTATGTATATTTATGTATAAATATATATGTATGCATATCATCATCATCATCATGATATACATGTACATACATATATATAGATAAATATACATACATATATCTATATATGTATGTATATGTATATATGTTTAAATATATATATGAAGATATATATATATATATATGTATGTATAATTGTTTAAATACATATATGTATATATATATGTATATGTATATATGCATATATATGTATATATATATATATGCATGTATATATGTATATATATATGCATATATCTATATCTATATATATATATATATATATATATATATATGCATATCATACCGATGAAGGAAATGGAGTGTCATCGCTCCTAATCCAGAAACGCGTTTATGATTAACTTCGACTGGTTAGTTTTCATTGTTTTTCTTCTTGTTTTGCCTTTGTGAGTTACAAGTAATGCTATCTGTTGGAATCTCAGCTTTTTAGCTGCTATTTCTGAACTTCGGTATGTGGTGAAGCAACTATTTGCTGATCCCTTAATTATGTTTATAAATGTATAAGAACTTTTAAATAAGTTCTCCACTGATAATGGTGTTTACATACCGAAGGGCTTGGTAAAATTATTAATTGTTAATTTATTAATAAATTTATAAATTGATAAACCTTTACCCTTTTAATTGTAATATTTATTCACTCCCTGATAGTAAACCGCAAATTTTCTGCGGTATTGCTTGTGACGCACATGGTAATTTCTTGAGGAGGAATAGTGGACTGGCTGGCCTATGTGGGTTCAGATGTGCTTCCAGGTTGTGCCGATGCATGATGTTCACTCGTTCATGCATGCACAGTTTGCTGGCACCGTCAAATTTACAACTAGAATATCATACCGATGAAGGAAATGGAGTGTCATCGCTCCTAATTCAGAAACGCGTTTATGATTAACTTCGACTGGTTAGTTTTCATTGTTTTTCCTCTTGTTTTGCCTTTGTGAGTTACAAGTAATGCTATCTGTTGGAGTCTCAGCTTTTTAGCTGCTATTTCTGAACTTCGGTATGTGGTGAAGCAACTATTTGCTGATCCCTTAATTATGTTTATATATGCATATATGCATGTATAGGTATATATGTATATATATGTGTGTGTGTATATATATCTATATATACATATATATATGTATGTACACATACTCATATATATGTATATATATACGTATATATATATATGTACACATATACTCATATATATATATATATGTATATATACATATATATTTATATATATACATATGTATATATATATAGATACACATATGTACGTATTTATTTATTTATTTATGGGTTTCAGCCAAGTGGCTGTGGTCATGCTGGAGCACCACCGTGATTTTCTGTCTTTATGCTTTGCTCTCTTCACGTTCCTTGCATGGCTCTTCTCCTGCACCTGATATAGTCCAATCAAGAGTTCTGATGGCACATCTGGTGTATAAGAGAATTTGACATCGCTGCCCTAAACTGTGTCTCATTTCGAGCCATTGGTTCGTCTGGTATCGTGGAGAGGAAAGCGTCGAGTTTTGTCTTGAAGACCTCCACATCCGTGTCTTGCAGGTCTCTCCCTGTAGTTCATCTGCTGGACTGTGGCGATCTTTTTTGTATAGTACCTCTGAATTGCCTCGAGTTCTGCTGTCCGTTTGACACTGTGTGGTGACCACAACTAAGAGCAATAGTCTAGGCCGCTCAGGACAAATGTCTTCCATAGAGTCAACATGACTTTTTGATCCCTTGTACGGAATGTCCTCAGTATCCACCCCCAGCTGTCTGCACTTTGCTGTCAACTTGACAATGTGCATGTGAAATGATGCATCACTACACATGTTGATGCTCAGGTCTCTCACGGCTTGTGGTTCTGGGATTGCAGTACCTCCAGGTCCTGTGTATGCCAGTTGGGAGGCACTTGTGGCCTTGTAGCGCAGTACTTGAAATTTTTTTGCATTGAACTGCATATTGTTTTGCTCTGCCCACTCATATATTGCATTTAGGTCATTCTGTAGGCTTACAATATCATCAGGATTCTTTATTGCCTGAGATAGTTTTGTGTCATCAGTGTAGCTAGTGACAGTGGCTCTCCGAGTGACCGTGGGCATGTCCAGAAGGGCCACTATGAACAGTAGTGACCCCAGGACAGTTCCTTGCGGAACACCGCTCAATATTTGTGTTTCCCTAGATAGTTCTCCATTGGCTGCAACTGTCTGACTTCTACCATTCAGGAAGTCATGCAGCCATTCTCCTAATTTACCACTTATGCCAAGGTTTCGCAGCTTGTGACATATCAAGCCATGATCAACTTTGTCAAAGGCTTTTGCAAAGTCGAGATATATCGCATCAACATTTGAATGGTCAAGTAGCTGCTTCAGGACCCAGTCATAATGCTGCAGGAGCTGCGTGAGGCAGCTTCTACCTGGACTTAAACCATGCTGGGTCTCATTCAGCAAGTCATTTTCTTCTAGGAACACAATCAATCTCTTTCTGACAATTCGTTCCATGACTTTGCTAATATGTATATAATATGTATATAAA
Source organism: Octopus bimaculoides (assembly GCF_046866305.1). Classification (NCBI taxonomy): domain Eukaryota; kingdom Metazoa; phylum Mollusca; class Cephalopoda; order Octopoda; family Octopodidae; genus Octopus; species Octopus bimaculoides. Next base: position 48,457,777 of record NC_142933.1, on the reverse strand, counting down.
TATATATATATATATATATATATATATATATATATATATATATATATATATATATATATACACACACACACATATGCATATACATACATATACATATGTATATATATACATATAAATATATATGTGTATATATATATATATATATATATATATATATATATATATATATATATACATGCATACATATACATGTGTATATACATACACACCCACGCACAAATATTATATACACACATACATAAACATACACGCACACATACACCTACTCACTAATGCTGATAGGCATTGTAATGTCTTTTGGAAATGCAAACGTGTAAATATTTTGGGATTGTAAATTAAATGCAAGAATTCTTCATTGTTGTTGGTATAATGTTGAGTGGAAATGTTTGCAATGATATGCTTCTATTCCAAGGCTAGTTGGGTCTGCTGAGGAAACCAACAAGAACATGAATGATAACTAGGATATAATGCAAATGGAATTCTGTGAATATTGGCCTTTGTTGGTTTTAAAACGTTTTTATGATACTTTGTTGAGTTGCTGCACATACAGCTTGAATTTTAGGTTATTTCTTCATTTATTTGATTTAAGCATACTTTGAAAGAGTTGAGATTATTGGGGAAATATCCAGTAGTTAGTTATATCTTTGAGGTAGGTAAGTTGTGTCGAGTGACATCTAATGTCTATTTAATGCTAGAATGTTTAATATAAAGTATAAAAAGATCAACGATATTTTTGCTTATTTCTCTCTTCATATATTATCTAGGTAACTTCTGGGAAATTCAAACAGATATGGTTTGAAGACTACAGAAGCCTAAACCATAAATACGCATATATAAGAACTATGAATGTTAGTGGTAAGTAATAAGGATTTTGTTCAAAGTTTTTGCTTGTAAGAACTTTTTCATAAATTTCTTTTATCTTCTTAGTTTATTATGAAGAAAAATCCCTAAAGTGTTCAGAATCACAGTTGGCACTATCACCAAGTGACTTAACATGTAGTTTCACCATATACTATCATCATATTTTTGAACGACCAGTAAGGATGTTTACAAGATATTAAAGATTAAAAAAAAAACATTAATTGGTGGGAGATAGAGTTCAATCATCATACAGGCTTGTTTAGTTGCTGGTTGGTACATATTATTAATATATGTGTAGTTTTGTTTTTGTTGTTCATTATTTCACATTTCTATAAAAAGTTTTAATGTTTTTCATGTCTTACTATAGTTTTGTGATCTGTCTCTCTGTCTATAAATGAAAATAATTAATGAAGGAGGAAAGATTATTAATAAGATTTTACTGGCCTGTCTGATATGTTTTAGAACATAAAGTTCTCATGAACGGTCAGTCTGCAATTTATTTTCTGGATTGTGAGAGAGAGAAATCAAGAATTTCTTTTTCAGAATTAGATGGGTTGCCTTATTACAGAATGGTGCAGCTGCCACAGCATTTCATGTGTTAAAGATTAGTATTTGGTGAGAATACCTGCAGGGAAAGAGTTCATCACAGTAGGCCTCAGCTAATCTGATTGTCTATTATTGACAGTTCTAGAAAATAATTTCAAGAGATATGACTAATGAAATTTATGTATTGTCTTTGAGAAAGAAGGTATATATGATGACTCTTTCTTTTGTTGGGTATTGTTCAATGGAGTTTCAGCAGATTAGGGTGCATTACCATATTTGTGTTGTCAAGATATTGTGGTAATGGTTGTAAAAAGCACTTGAAAGATAATTAGAATAACATTACTTAGAATGGTTGTTAACAAATGACAGCAACTCTCCATAGCTCTCACAATGCTTTGACCTTCTTTTAAACACTGTATATTTATCTATAGTGTCCTACTAATGAAAGTAAATGTCGAGAGAAAACATTATCCATTTGTAATGCAAATATTAACTGATGATAAATACATCTTTTCAATTGTATGAGGATATTTATATCACCAGGTAGCAAGTACTTTTGTACTTTAATCTGCAGATGTTATTTGTGGTAATATTTTGACTTCAAACTTGATGATACCAAAATAAAGGATGAAATAGAATCAAGATACTACTACTGTTTGTCTTCATCATTTTAGGCATGATTTGAAGAATTAGCAGTTGTTATTTATGATGGCTGGAGCTACTGTAGCAGAAGAGGAATGATTGATGGAATTTCTTGGCAGTATTGAGTATGAATTTTGAGGCAAAAGAAGTAATAGCTAGATTGGATATAGTGTCAGAGTTCTGTTGAGCCTTTTTATTAAAAAAAAAAGAAAAGAAATTATTATGTGCTATGCAAGGCATCAAAGTGACTGGCTATAGTTTAGTAGGTGCTGTGTATATTAGTTCTTAACTGAATGGAAGCATTTTTTGTTTCTTAATCTCTTTACAATGATGGTTGTTGTTGTTTAGCTCTAGTTCAATCCTAATCAAGCAAACCTATGATTAAAAGCATTCCAGCCATGATCATTCCAATTTTTATTGGCGACGAGGATAATCAAGACTACTGTATCTAATGTGTGTCATTCTTTCTTTTAAGGTAGTGGAGAGTGATTTGATGGAGATTTGGTTGCTATTTCTAGCTATTTTGAATGATTATATATTGGTTCTCACATTGACTCAGTTGTACCAAGAGACTAAAGCTGTAAATTAGAATCAGCTAGTAATGACAGATTTTACAGCCTTTGCTTTTTTGCCATCATGGAACCACCACTTGTTCCATTGATAGACATACCAAAGTATTGCTTGTAGTGTTTAACCATTTTTGTATAATTGAGTGTGAAGTAAAAATGTTACTGAAAATAGCAACATCTGCATAGAATCAGTTAGCAGATTAGACTGCTAGAGCACTACAACATGTATTGGTAATAAGGTAGTGTTTGAAAGTAGTTGTATGAGTTGAGATTGAGGTGTAAAGGGAGAACATATCGAATATACTAAGAAGAACAACTGATTGGAGAGAGCTGTAGTATAGGAGATTCATTACTACTGATGTATATATATTTTCTAATTATTTTCATTTTGATTTTTATGACATACTAGAGATTATTACTGATAATTCCAAACACTACTTATTTCCAGTACATGCTATAATACTTTAGCAGTTTAATCTGCTAGCTGATCAGACCTTTGCTGATTCTATGCTGATGCTATTTTTGGCAACATTTGTATTTCACACTTGATTACATCATGCTTAAATATACTTTCATATTATAATACTCCAAGTGGTATCATGACTTTTTGAATCTTCTTCAAATCAACCTAATTTTGTTGCATTCTATTATATTGTTGAAAAAATATGATTTTCGTGTTCATCACTAGAATCCACTTTGCACAGTTTAACTTCATATTTGCTTCCTGTGTAAACCTCCCTTTTGATATATTTTGTTGATTTCTTGACTTTTAATTATATTTTGTACTATTCTTCTCTTTCTTTCAGTTAGAACTTCTTACTTCTATTTCTATATTTTGGTCAAATATTTTGGCCAAATGTTTTCTATGGCTTCCTCGTATTGTTTTCAGTGATTTGATTTGTTTAGTTTATCTTTATTTTTTGCAATCAGTTATTTTGGTGTTGAAAGTAAAAGTAAGAGGAAAAAATTAAATTGATTATTCATTATTGTTACAGAATGAGAAAAAACTCCAAATATCGACCTTTTTGATAAGTAAAGTATGAGTTTAATCATTATTTTGGTTTTCTTTAGGTGTAGCCCTATGGAGTGGAAATGATTTACAACATAGCTCTTCAAGCTGGTATGAAGGCTATAATAAAGTGATGTGGGGCTGGTTAGCTCATCAAGCATTAATGCAGCCTAAGAAAGACAATTCATTTGAAGATCTTAAAAAACTTCCACGTAAGTATATGATAGAAATAGTTAGTTTTTACATTAATACATTGTTATCATGTTGCTGCAAAAGATGCAGAGATACACGAGTCTAATCCAGCCTGAGGTTATCTTGCAATACTATCTCTAGTTGATGAACTATATTTGTCAAATAGTCTATTCTGTTTATGAAACTCCAGAACTATTATCAGGTATCTATTAATGTTTTTGTTTTATATTATTGTTTGTGGTATTCTACTTGTTTTGCTGCTATATCACCTTGAGGGAAATAAAAACAACAAAAAAAAAGACTTTGGTTACTAGTTACCAGAAACAGTCATATTGTTGTCAACCTGAAAATCATGCAGTTCAATTTATAGTTTGTTAAACTTTCTTTAGAAATATCTTTTGGTAGATTTGTAATTGTTTTGAAATTTTTTATTTTTGTCGATAATCTAGTATTACAATGATAGAAAGATTTTGAAGATAGAATAATTCCAACTAATATTTTAATTAGAAGAAAAAAAATTCTCTGACATTCTCAGTTTACATTGTAACATTCATGTACAGGGTAATATTTATCCCTACTTAAATGTAGATGTTCTATTAGAACAAATTTCACTGTGGTAGTTACCATGAGAGACCCTCATATTGGCTTTTTGGTGCAAAATGCATGCTTGTTTATATCACTTGTCTGGAGATAAATCCCTGCTACCTCCAGTGCTGGGACCATCAGATCACATGATTTTGACCTTGTTTTGGTTTTATTCATGATGGACACTTGACTTCTAGAGACAGCAGTGATTCATCTCTCTGACAGTGATATATAGATTGACAATACCAGGACAGGGTATAGCAAAAAAAGCTCTTGTCCCTCATAAATATTCCAACAGCAGCACATGGTGAACACAGATCTAAAAACCATGATGAACTACTCCTTGCACAAAAAGAAAAAAAATGGGTAAAACGTGAAGACGCTTATCAGCTGCCTCACCTCACTAGTGCCACACTAATGGCTGTGTAAAATGCTAGCTTGCTTACTTCATATTCCTACCTGGTGGGGCTGGAGTCATGCTAGGTTAGTGGTCCCAGAGACGTTATCATGCATCAAGCTGACCAGGTCTACAAGTGCTCTCCATTGCTAGTGATCCTGTGCCAACCCCTGTGCATCCTCCAAGGTGATGTCAAGCCTCTGGAGATCTCCAATCATGTCCAGCCATCTGGTGTGGGGCTTGGCATGAAGTCCCTTCCAGCCTGCTGCTCTTATGTCAAATGAGAGTAAAGCCCTGGTAGGATGATCTAGCAGGTGATGGAGGACATGTCTGTACCAGCACATGTAACTGATAGCTATGCGGTGGGAGGCTGTGGGCTGATGCGTGCGTACATGCAGTTCTTTGTTGAAAATGTCATGTACTCCCTATGGAGGCCCCTTTGATGGCACTGTTCTATCTCTCAGAAGACAAAGCTCTGCATCAACAATGCATCAGCCTCTCCTCTATGGAGCAGAAATGTAGTCTCTCTCAAAGTCCTTGGCAAGAAGGATTGACGGCTTCAATAGCGGAGCCCTGAGAACCATCTAGAACATCAGATGGTACCATCATGTTTCCAACAAAGAATTGTGCGAAATATGGGAGGTTTTTCTGCTGCACACTGTACAGTTGCATTCATCAATATTTAAATGGAATCACAGAGATGTACTTGCATAGCAGGTGTCTTGATTGGAGATTGTGTGCTGAAACTAAAATGATTGCAGTATGGAAGACACAAGTAGATGTTCAGAAACACACACAGTGTTGATTTCACTTAAACATTTATTTGTAATATGGTGTCAAAATTTTCATTACTTGAAACTGTAATCTGTTTGCTGAATAGTTCAGAATCGAATATGAGTACTCATACAGGTACTTGATATTCAATGCATTAAAAAAAACTTTATAATTCAACTGAAAAATGTTGACATAATATCTTTTTGTAAATTCCTTGACAGTTCCACTTCTCTTACTCTTTTTAGTTTCTTCATTCATTGGTCTATAACTGCAAAAGCATGTTTGAGCTTCTCAACACGTTGTGTGGTCTTTATTAACAAAAAAAAAAAGGCTCATTAATTATGTTTGGGCAATTTGTGGTTTGATAAACTAAAGGATTACTACTTCATTTAGAAACAGGTGAGGTGGTGGCACCAGAAAGGGTATCTTTTCTCATGTTAACTCTATCATGGTTTTTCATGTTGCTAGCTAAACTGACAAGTACTAAAAGATTTAACGTAATGGTTGTGTGCATTAATTTGAACCAACAATAATCAATCTTAGATAAAATATCATAAGAACAATGATAAATAATTCAAGCAACACTTTGTTTCATTGACAACAGTCTGAATGTGGCTTGTTATATTTTTTCAATATATATGATAGGCACAGGTATGGCTGTGTGGTAAGAAGCTTACTTTCCACCCAAGTAGTCTTGGTATCAGTTTGACTGTGTGGCATCTTGGGCAAGTCTCTTCCATTGTAACCTCGGGCCATCTTTTAGCCTTGTGAATGGATTTGTTAGATGGAAATTGAAAGAAGCTTGTTATATACATCTGTGTGTGTGCACATGCATGTTTGTGTTTGTAACCCCACCACTGCTTGACCACTGGTGTTAGTTTGTTTATGTCCCCATAGTGGTTTGGCAAAAATAGACTGATAGAATAAGTACCAGGCTTAAAAATAAGTACTAGGGGCGATTTATTCAACTGAACCCTTCAAGGCAGTGCCCCACCATTGCTGCAGTCCAGAGACTGAAACAACTAAAAGATAAATGATAAAATCAGCCCCAAATTGGGCACAAGACTTATTTAGATGTAAAAAATATGGAAGAAGGATTGCAGATGTACATTTTAATGTTAGAGAAGCATTTGAAAACTCATCCATTACATCATTAAAAACATTCTGAATGAGAGCCTTTCACTGGCAGGATTGCCAAACAGCAAAACCAATTTATTTGCCTAACAGTACCAATAGCACACAATCAGACAGGGTAACATTAGAACCATTTTCCAAGCAAGTTCCCCTATATTGAACTTTTCATTTCCACACACCTTCTAGTGGATTAATCGCTTCACTATAACATTCTTTTTTAGTGCTGAATGCTTAGTAAAAGAATGTCTTATAGATAATAACATAAGAATGTCTAATACATAATGGACTTTAACCCTTTCGTTACTATATTTCTGACCAAAATACACCCCTCATGAGTTTCAATTAAATTCTAAAATAATCATGAATTTAGACTAGTCTCATTAAACACCTGTAACTTTTTTATTTATCAACATATTAATGTGATATTTGGAACATAATTAAAGAAAGGGTTCTTAATCAATTCTATTGCATAATATTTGTCTCTGGGGTGCTGCTAGTGTCTCTCACATGTAAATATTGGTTCAGCTTCACGAATCGTACTCTTTCATAATACTGGAAATATATTCATCACCAAAAGGTTCCTGATCGCTCCAGTAATTTGTTATTCTGGGTAACTGTCTAATACCCATAATAATATTTATGGCAAAAAATGCCCGTATTTCATCTACAGTTGCAGGAAACCACAAGCTATCTTTTTTCTCCGGTTTGTTTACATTTTGCGTAACGGTTTGTTTCCGCAGTAATCATTTCAAACAAGCATGAAAAAGAAGTCTAAAGGTTTCGCTTCCTGAGAAAGACTATGGGTAGACCCTGTTTCCTCAGAAAAATTGTTAATAAAAATATTTTTTTAATCTTTTTCTGGTGTAAAATCATCCTCGCTGTCGCCGTCGTTGCTTTCAGAATCACTGCTTTCAGAATCGCTGCTTTCAGTTTCGGTTACAGAAATATCTGATTCATTATCGTTCATCATGTGCTTTTGTAGCTCATTCATTCTTTTCTTCGATATCTCCATATCTTCTGTTGTAAAACCTTCAAATTCGGAATCACTGCTTGATAGCATGAAACTCCTCTCCATCTTCAAAGTTGAAAAAAATTAACGCTGCAAAAAATGTGGAAAAAAATCTTCCAAATTTCACTGAGTTCAAATATCACGCCAAACAATGTTGGAGACAATAACTCAACTGTTTGCAAAGTGAAATCAGGTGTTTTAACGAATGTACTAACAATATTTGGGTTCAAATATACATTTAAATAACAATGGGTACGCTCGGCCGGCTACGGCCGGGTTAGTCTTATGAACCAAAAATTTTTTCGGCCGGCTACGGCCGGGTTAGTAACGAAAGGGTTATGGGTTGATGTTGCATATTTGCGTCAGATAATTCTTGGCATATCAATAGATAATTATTCCTCAGCTGCCTTATTTCATTACCTTAAATATCATTTGAAAATGGTTAACTCTTGGTTATTGCATTCTACATACAATGCTTATATAATTTTTTTGTTTTTTTACACTATTTTCAAGCAATATTTTCACAAACAAACTTGATGGTTGCTTTCAGTATTAAGACAATTGAATCCTTTAGTATTATTCTGTCAAATGTAATGCTTTGTATTCATATTGTTTTAAATTAATCTTGTTATTACTGCACAGTTTTGAGATTTCAATTTTGAGATTGTTTATTTGTAGAATGACATTGTAGGCTAGATGTGAGAGGCCAAATCTGGCTGGTTTGAACATGAAAGAAGTAGAATGTTTGGGCTGGATATCGCCGGTTTAAATGCTAAAGAGTTAAACTTGTATATTTTTTTTGTCTTTTGATTTAAAAAAAAATGAACATTTGATTAGAAGTTACCCTAATTATATAATTTTATTTGTTATTATTCATATATGCAAAAAGAAATTATCTACTTGATCTTCCATGTTATCAGTATTATCTAACTACTTGTTCATCTTTGAACCATACCAAGATTCTTAGAAATACCACTGTCACTTAAATCTTTCATCTTCTTCTGTCACTCTCAGTATGTTGCAGTCAATCTCGAGATTCACACTAACCCTTTTCTCCAAAACTGCTTCCCTTAAGAATTTTTTATTTAGTCATCTATATCACTCAGTGGAAGAGAACTTTAATCCTTTAGCATTTAAACCTGCCATATCCAGCCCAAATATTCTACCTGTTTTATGTTCAAACTGGCCAGATCTAGCTTCTCACACTATCCTACAGTGTCATTCCAAAACTAGGCAATCACATCATCGAAATCTCAAAGCTATGAGATACTGCATGATTAATTCAAAACAATGTGAATAAATAAGCATTACATTTGACAGAGTAATCTGAATGCTAAAGGGTTAATCATTGCTCTTTAATAATTACTCTTTAATAATTACTCTTTCTCAATTTGTTAAAAATTATTTTGGTATCAGGACTTGGGACATGTAGTTTATACTTAAAACACTTGGAGTCTATTTCAGGAAAAGTTTTCTGCTTTGTTAGCTTTTTCAGTGGGTAGGGAATAGACTAAGAAGTTAACAAGCTTTTGTGTTTTTTACTTTTATTAAAACTTTGTAAAGGAAATTTATGACTATAAATATGAAATCTTTTCTGTTTACTTTTGTCTTCATATGTAGCTTTGCTACTGTTTGTAGTCTGAACTTTATTTCAAGGTTAATGCACAATTAATAATAGTAATTGTTGCTGATGATGTTCAGTGGATGCCTTTTCCCTGTGCTTGATGAGTTAATGTGGAGTGAGCTGTTGCACATTGTCTGTCACACAGCTTATAAGTAGAACTAAATTTCTGATTCAATGGCAAGACAGAATAAAATGATTAGTAGATTTTTGGTCTTAGGTTGAACTTTTTTGTCTGTAGGGTGAACTGAAATAGAAAAATAAAATGTTCTTTCTCACAACCTAGCAGTAGCAGATTTACTTTCATAATTGAGAAGCACATAAACCATCATGTGCTTGGTGAACAATCAGAGACAAAATGATGACTTACATATTTATTTTTAATATGCTCTGGCAGATTTGAATGTGCAAATACTAATCACTATTGTATTTTGTCATTAGAGGACAGCTTTTTTCATTACAAACCCAATTCAGTAGCATAAAAGGACTTTGAGACACCTGGTGTTTTGACACCATTGTTGTCTCCTCTGCTAAAGCTGCACCAGACTAATGAATCTAATAAAAGTTTATGGCTCTTGTTTATAACTTCAAAAAACAAATGCCTTGCTAATGTGTGCTCATATCCATCAACTTTGCTGTTTAATGAGCACATTTTGATTAATGATTGGCTGACAGATATCAGCAAGCATCAACAATTAATTTGTTTACTGAAATTACAATCCAGAGCCACAAACTCTTATTAGATTCATTAGTCAAGGGTAGCTTTCACTGAGGAGACACAATGCTGTTGTAACACCAGGTGTCCTAAAGTCTCCTTATGCTAATGAATTGAGTGTGTTATGAACACACTTTCATCTGAAAGAAGTTATTGGCCATTGAAAAAATACAACAGTGATTAGCATATTCATATTTGAATCTGCCAGAATGCAGTATGAATGAATATGTAAGTTATCATTTATTTATTCAATTTTATTGTTTTTGTTGAAATTATATTATTTATAGAATGTCAAATTTTTTTTCCAGAAACTATGGCTGGCATTGGAATCGGTTGTGTTCTCATTGGTGGAATTCTTGGTTTCATTTTTGGCTGGGGAGTTTTTCGACGTACTCACAAAAGAAACAGAAGGCAGCCTTTTGATAAAGATATGGTTTACATGGAGGAAGATCAAAACTTGTGAAAACTGATAAAATTAATCAAACATTTTTATAACAATGTAATTTTTTAAAAACTTGATGTTTTGTCACATATATGCTATTTTTGTTCATTCGTTTTACTATAAATTAGCTCCTTACAAATATTTTTTATTGTTGTAAGAAAGGAAACTTTAGATCTGTCCATTTATTATCTCATTCTAGATGACAGTTGTGCTAAGTTATTGAAATTGCTCATTGTGTTGTATTTGATAACTATTCTCTTTCAATGTCTATATTTTATATCTTTAAAGTTTAAATGAGCCTTTTTGCTTTTAAAGTGTTTTGTTTATTGTTTGCTATTTATTAATGCTATTTGTTCTACCCATTTTTGGATTTGTTATGTATTTTTTTATATTTGAAAGACTTTTGTAACACTGATATAGTTTTTATTACCAACATCTTCATTCCTTAAATTCTGACTTGTTTAACTCTTCTACTGTGGAAATCAGATATATTCCACTCAAAATTTCATTACCTTTAACTGCAGAAAGCAGTTTTATATACCAATCTATCTTTGTTAATGAATGTCATGTTTGAAACTATTTTTAGTTGAGATATGTTGAGTTTATTGAGGCAATGTGACTTGCGGAGAACACCAGTTCTATTTTTTGGAAGATATTAACATCATTACTGGAATAACCATGAAATTTAATTTTGCATTAAAGAGTTAATATTTGTGTTTCAATAAGAAATTGAATCCAAATATTTTTACATAGAAATAACAGAATCCAATTCAAATTATATAAATAATTGTGTACAATATTTCTATCATCATTTCATAAAATGTAAATTGTACATTTTCCAAAATTGAGAGGTCTATTTTTTTTTAAATCTCAGTTTTTAAAAATTATATGGAAATGAAATATATAAACACTTTGTCTGTCTGTCTGTCTCTGTCTGTCTGTCTCTGTCTGTCTGTCTCTGTCTGTCTGTCTCTGTCTGCCTGTTTGTCTGCTTCTCTGCTTGCCTGCCTACTTGCCTCCCTGTCTGTCTCTCTGTTTGTCTTTCTGTCATGATTGTTATTTTATGCCTGTTTTTTTTTTTTTATACTGGCATGGTTTTGAGGATCCAGTGAGTCAGGGGATCGCATCATGCTCCACTGTCTCTGTTTTGGCATGGATGTCCTTCCCAACACCAGCCATTTTATAAGAGTATTGGGTGCTTTTTCTTTTTTTCAAAGTGCAATCACTAGTGAGGTGGTCTTGCAACTTGCAAGAAGAAAGAGTCTAAAGCAGTGGTTTCCAAACTTTTTGGGGCTGCCAACCCATTGACACACTGGTCAGATTCTTAGTGCCCCCCAAACCACTCACCGCCACAAACAGACCAAAACAATTGTTTTTCACAAATAAAACTTAACCTAATTAACCCATTATTTTGTTGTTTTTACACTCATCACTCCTTTGCCCACATTATTGTCCCCACTTTCCTTCAACCCCTCTCCCCTATCACCCCACACCCAGGAGAGCAGTACTACTCACTTTGGGAACCACTGGTCTAAAGGGTCCCCATGTCTGAAAGAAGAATATGAGTGAAAGAGAGAGAGAGAGAGTGTGATGATTCTAGGTGAGATAAGAACAGGTAAAAAATGCTGAGAGGAGCAGATTTATATCTGTGAGATGGTGGTAGTGGGGTGAGTAATAGAATAGATATTATTGGGAGAGGGAGTGTGGAAGAGACAGTGGAAAGGAGGAAGGAATTAGTGCCAGGGGTTTGTGAGAAAAGGAAGGACAGAAGGGTAAAGGTGATGTGTTGAGTTGTGTAGGGAGTGGGGTTCTGTTGCTATCCCACAACAGGTGAGTATGGGTTGAAGGTGTGAGGAGAAGGGAACATGAAAGAGAGGAAGAGAAGAGGGTGACAAGGAAGATGGAGAGGGTTATTAGAGGAATGAAAGGTTTGGGTCATCTTGGACGTTGGTCTGTAATGAGCAAGTGTTGAGGTGACAGAGAGCCAGTAAGGAGAGGACAGTGGGAGAAAATGAAGCAGAGATGGAAGTGGTGTGTAAATGCAATGAGAGTAGTGAGGAAAAGAGAAGCAGAAAGAGAGGCATATTATGTGTGTGTGTGTATACACGCATATATGTGTGTATATATATGTATGTATACATAGATATATGTATGTATATGTATGTATATATAGGTATATGTGTGTATATATGTATGCATTTATATATATGTATACATGTGTATATATGTATATATATATATGTATACATGTGTATATATGTATACGTGTGTATATATGTATATATATATATATATGTATATAAGTGTATATATATATATATATATGTATGTATACATATGTATGTATATACATATGTATTTATACACGTGTGTGTATATATATGTATGTATACGCACATATATATATATGATATGTACGTATACACGTTTGTATATATATATATATATGTATACACATTTGTGTGTGTATATGTGTATGTATACACATATATATGCATGTGTATATGTATACACACACACCTGTATATTTATATATACACACATGTATGTGTGTATAAACACACACATATATGTATCTATCTGTCTATATCTCTATATCTATATACATTTAACATCCATTTTCCATGTTTGCATGGGTCAGACACAATTTGTTGAGGCAAATTTTCTATGTCCAGATGTCATTTCTGTTATCAACTCTCACTTGTTTCCAAGCTGAGTAATATTTCCCCATGACCAGACATGTTTTCAAGGAAGACTGGAAGGGAACATCACTTTTATGATGGTGATGCTTGCTTGCAGGTATTACATGGTATTGAAATGAGGGTATACACCAGCATGTGCGCGCACACACACGTTTATGTGTGTGTGTGTGTGTGTGTGCCTGCATGTGATTATAATATGATATAATATAATTTTCACTGATTGAATTTGTTGGATTTCAAATGCATAAGACTCTACATTACACTGCAGTATATTGGTTTACTATGTGGTTTGTAGCCTGGTCCACCAAGGGAGCTTTTTTGTGATTAGCACTGGATTATATAAATCAATATATTGTACATTATATATATATATATATATATATATATATATATATATATACATATATGCAATAGGCTTCTTTATTTGCCCAAGGTGCTGTGCAGTAGGACTGAACTCAAGACCACATGGCTGGGAAGCAAGCTTCTTAACCACACAGCAATGCCTTTATATATGTGTATACATGTACACACACAGTCATAGCATAGACTATCTAGAAGTTACTTTTGTTGTTGCCCTAAAGATATGTTTACTTAAACTGTTTTGATGTCTCTTTCCTCCCCTTCTCACCTTACTTTCTCTCTTATCTCTTTTTATATACTCACTCAGGTACTTAAACTTTGCCAAATAAAAACAGATAACCTAAAAATCATGGGCTGGCTTCTTCATGACAAGAAAATAAATCCCTTTGCTACTTTAACCTTTTATTCTGATACTTTGCTAACCCCAATATTTAATCTTATTTTTTGCTTTTACTAATGTGTTTATATTTCCTTATTAAAAAAAAAATTCTGTGCTTATTGGTCTAATCATTCCCCACTCCACTGCAATTTCAATGCTGTCACATTCCCCACTCCCCAATAACAAATCTATCCTGAGTCATTCCTTAACAAGTAATATAACTTTGGCCTTATGCTGAGGCTGCTAGTGTCTTATCCTGTATTAGGCTTTTTGTACCTAACCCTGATAACTCCATCTCATATCAGGTAACTGTGTTTATACCCCCTCTGCACAATAACAGCACTCATGACAATATTAAATAATCCTTTCTAATACAGGCACAAGGCCTGAAACTTTTAGGGAGTATGTAGTCAATTACATTAACCCAGAACTTAACTGGTACTTATTCTATAGGCCCTGTAAGGATGAAGGGCAAAGTTGACTTTGCTAGCATTTGAACTCAGAATGTAAAGAGCTGGCAAAAATGCTGCTAACCATTTTGTCTGGCACAGGGTTGGTTCTGCTTACTTGCTGCCTTTATGGATAACAATAACAAATAATATTCATTGATAACTATAACAAACAGCTAATACCAAAGCCAGTGTGGCAAAGCATTGAAAATTAGGTGACTGATAAGAAACTCCAATGAAGGGTCTATAAGATCTTTCTGCAGACTATCTCAATGATGATTGACAGTACCAACATCAATGTGGCTGGTGACTTCAGTGAATACATTGGTCAACACCACAAGGGGCTTCCATAATGTCCATGAATGTTATAGCTGCGGTACAATGAATGACAAGAGTTTAAGGCTCTTACAGTTCTGTGATGCAGCTGCTAACAGTTTGCAAAACAAACTTCATGAAACCAGCCAGCCACCTGCTCACCTACAAGTCTGATGAATACACAAGTTAGATTTCAGCCTCATAAGGAAATGCAATAGCCAGACCATTGTAAATACTATAGCATTTCTTGGTGAAGAATGCTCTACCCAACACATATTAAAGACTAGTAACTTCAGAGTTAGCATGAAGCAAACTCAGAAACAGAAGACGATACTGAGAAGAAAGACATAGGAACTTAAAGAACCTGCAATTGACCATAGGTTTAAAGAAATTCTACTTGATGTGTATAATGGTAAGGAGGAGCTAGATACTTACAACACAGATGACAGCTGAAAGTTCTTACATGATAAGGGTTACAAATTACGTGCTCAGGGTTACAAATTACACATGCAGCTGGTACAAAGTCGTGGCCAGGCTGAAGGTGACATGGTAGTGGAAAGACATGGTAGATAGAGCTGTAAAAGCTAAAAGACCAGCTTCCAATGACTGAAAAGAAGGTGAAAGAGCTAGAAGGGACGCTTGGTGTCGGGTGTATCTGGTTAAGATAAAAGCAGAAAGGAAGAGCTTTGCATATGTTCTGCAATGTGAGGGCTAGATGCATGAGGTGATTGCAAGATAGTGGGTAAGAGAAGACCTAGATATCAGGGAAAATTTATTTGAAATGATGAAGGCACACCATTACTGTTGATGAAAAGAAAGAAGCTTGGAAATGTTACTGATGGAGGCTGTTGAACAAAGAGAAAGTAAGGGTTAAAGAAGGGCTACCTCACGTCAACATGGGAGAGGAACCAGCCACAGTTTAAATGGAATATTTATAGCATCAGTAACATCAGTCATGGAGAGCCTGCATGGGTCAAGAGCTCTGTACCAGCCTCAAGACTTGGCAGGTACAGAAAACCCAGAAAGATGGGAAAGACAGAAGTCTTTTATCTCTGGGCGTCATTTATCACAGTAACATGATTAAACTAAACAAATATTTGGTAACATTTAAAACAATAAATAAATAAATAAATATTTGATATTTCTCAAGATGTTTGCTAATGCAATGTGAAGTGTATTTGTAATAAGTTACAAGTGATGACTGAATTTTCCTGTAAGAAACACTCCTGAAGATGGCTGTCATTATCAACAAAAACTCCTAATTAAATATATATGACTGGTATTGTGTTAGTGCTGTATATGGTCATGCATCGACCATGTTGGAACCCTTTTACTATCATCAAATGATTGCACTAAAAGTGAATTAAGTAGAAACAGCAAGGTTGTCCTTGATGCAATTGATGAAAGTATACAATCCACTATATTGTATATTAATAAATAAATATATTTATAGGGAATGATTAATAAATTTTTCCCTTATGAGGTTTTCCACGCTAACTATTAAGTAGAAACAGCAATTGATGAAAGTATACAATCCACTAACCTTCTCCTCTCATTGATAGATTGGTTTACCAATTTACATGACAAATGTGACTGCAAAATCACTTGAGAACATTTTAGCGCAGGCTTTGTAATTTGGTTGGAATAAGCTACTATCATAGGTCTGCACATAATTGTCATTACACATGCCAGAAAGTCCCTCCTTATCTTTCAGTGATATTTTCTGGGTAAAGTGTAATTGTTCAGAAGTCTTTGCTAAGACTATGGGCTGCTTTGATGGAGTGCATTGTTATAGGAATATTTATTTTAGATAATCTACTATGTAA
>NC_142933.1:48381250-48436250 GCF_046866305.1 Octopus bimaculoides | reverse complement strand
CTTCTCCCTCCTCGTCAACACCCCCTCATAAGCTCATCCCACCACACCCCAACACACTCCTACTCTACCTTCCCACTCCACCCCATCCAACTCCTTACACCCACCACCCACCCCTACCCACATACCCCACCCTACCCACATACCCCTACCTCTACCCCACACTCCACCCATGCCTTCCCCACCTCCCAACACCCTCACATCACACCACACCAATACCCTTGCATCACACCACGCACACCACACCAATACCCTCGCATCACACCACGCACACACTACAACTGACCAACTACTTTCTTCCTTTCTCCCTTCCCCCATTTTCACACTACATACGTCAAGATCACCAGCAGTCTACCTCCCACACACAGCCCCTCGTTCCCGATCACCGTTTGTTATCTCCCCCTTTCTCAGCTCTCCTGAAATAAGAATTTCTAACTTCCGGTCAGTCATTGTTATGATCGGCCATTATTATGATTGACCGTTGACTGAACACTATTCAATTTTTTTTCTCCGTGTTTTTCTCCTTGTCTCCGTGTTCTTTCTGTTGAAGAGCGTAGCTCGAAACGTCAAAGACTTTCCGTATTCCCGAGCGTCATACTAATATATACTTTTGTTATTTACACCACCTGTCCTCGTCTGTTGTTATTTTTTGTATATTCTCCCATATATATGTGTATATATGTGTGTATATGTATGTGTGTATATATATATCTGTATATGTATATATGTATATATATATGTATATATATAAATGTGTATATTTATATGTATATATTTATGTATATATATATATATATATATATATATATATTTATATATATATGTATATATATATTTATATATATATGTATATATATATTTATATATATATGTATATATATATATTTATATATATATGTATATATATATTTATATATATATGTATATATATATTTATATATATATGTATATATATATTTATATATATATGTATATATATATTTATATATATATGTATATATATATTTATATATATATGTATATATATATTTATATATATATGTATATATATATTTATATATATATGTATATATATATGTATATATATATGTATATATATATGTATATATATATGTATATATATATTTATATATATATGTATATATATATTTATATATATATGTATATATGTATTTATGTATATATATATGTATATATGTATTTATGTATATATATATGTATATATGTATTTATGTATATATATATGTATATATGTATTTATGTATATATATATGTATATATGTATTTATGTATATATATATGTATATATGTATTTATGTATATATATATGTATATATGTATTTATGTATATATATATGTATATGTATATATATATATATTTATGCATGTATATGTATATATATATATTTCTGTATGTATATGTGCAGAAATGGCATATTTCAAATGAACAAGGTAATGTGATCCAATGTTATAAAGAATTCCACGAATCAGTTACTCCAAAGTTAGTCGGAGTATCTAATTATATATATATATAGAGAGAGAGGGAGAGTGAGAGACAGGTTGTATGGAGAAATTTGCTTTTCAATCACATGGTTGAGTCCCACTGCATGATACCGTGGGAAAGTGTTTTCTACAATAGCCTCATGCTAACCAAAGCCTTATGTGTTGATTTGGTTGATGGAATTTGAAAGAAGGAGCCTTTCAGACATACAGACACACACACATCTTTATATATATGTGTGTCTATATATGTATGTATGTGCATACATATTTGAATCTGTGTGGAAATTGTAAATGAGCATTATGATCTTACATGTGGTGTAATATGTTTGTAATCTTTTGTGTAAACATGTTCAGCCATGAGGAAATATTACCTTGCTTGAAAGTATCATGCTTTCACATGTTAGGAAGGGCATTTGGCTATAGAAAATCTGCCTCAATGAATTATAGTTGGCTTATTCAAGAATAGAAAATTGGACAGTAAAATGATGATGATGATGATGATTATGATATATATGATTCAGTAAGAAAGTCCTTTTCATAACCGTTCAATAACTTACTCATGATCATCACATAGCTTAATGATGTGAGGTGAGAGAAACAGGAAACATTGCAAGATATTCTCCATGATTCTTTCACACAGAATTGCAGGAAGCTAAATGAAAATCCAGAAATTAAAAAAACCTTTGCAATGATCTTGAGTAAGTTAATGAATAAATAATGAAAAGAATTCATCATAATTGTAATGTTCACATTGTATTGTATGAAAACATATCTCTGTATTTGTTGGTGAAGACAATTTAGTACAGAGTTGAAAAGAAAATATAATTTTAAGGTATACAAAAAAAAAAAAAAAAAATTCAGAAATACATTTTCCATTGCTGTTTAGTCCCAGGTCAACCCTGATCAAGCATTTGAATTATCAATGCTGTCATTCCAACTGTGACAATCAAGTTTATTTTGTTTCCAAATTATATTAAGCAGAATTTTGGAATAGTAATTATTTTCCTTCTTTATTTTACTACCCTCGTGTTTCGTACAACAAAAATTATGATTCTGAAAATATGTTTTTTTTTTTTTTCACCAAAATTTCAATATTATATATTTGTGTTTCTTACTTCTGTGTCTTTTTCTTTTTCATGAGGTATAGGATTCAAAACCTTCACCACACATGATCATGAGATTGTGGTTTCAATTCCTGGACCAGGTGGTGCATTGTGTTCTCAAGCAAAACACTTCATCTCATCTCACATTGTTCTGCAATCACTTCAACACTTGACGAGTGGTACACCATGCATCTTTTCAGGGCAACATCAATTTGATGTAGGGAGTGAATTAATGTACAGCACAAACATTTAATCACTATAAACAAATCCTTTGTGCAGGTTGTTGAGTAAGAAATTTCAGAACTATCTTTCTCGGACTACGAGAGACTACCATTCCATCATTAGAAACATTACTGCACTGGTCATAAAGCTAGGAAGTCCACAATTTTTACTGTCATTATATTTCATAATTAATTGTTTATAAGTTGTTTAACTGCTTTCTTTTTTCCTCTTTATGTGTTTTTAAAATGAAAAATCTTTTTCACAACATTCTAAACAATATTTCATTTTCTCAAAAAAAACCATATATATATATATATATATATATATAAAACAATTAATAAATGAGTATATGCATATATACGTACAGGTATGTGTGTGTGTATATATATATATATATATATATATATATATATATATATTAATATATACACACATATATTATTCTTATAGAAAAATGTAGTTGACAGTGACTTTGAAGTTTCAGCCAACTAAGCCACTGTCTGATGATGGCTTAGCTAGCTGAAACTTCGAAGTCACTCAACAACATTTTTGTATAAGAATAAATTTGTACCCTACAAAATTATAGAGTAACCCATCAGATTAATGTAAAATTGCTTTTATTATAACTGAACATAAAAATAAGCATTAATACATATATGTGTTTGTGTGTGCATGTATATATATAGTGTGTATGTATATATATAATGTGTATGTACTTGGTGTATAATGTATATGCTAGCAAGCTCACTTGTGATGCTGCCCTGGGAAAACATTTGTAGAATTGATTTGCTTCTTGCAAGATGTTTCACAAACATGCCTAATGATAACTAACAACGAACTTTATTAATACTCTCAAATATATAATATGAAACTTTGTTTAACTTCAGTCCTTTGTTACTTCAAAAACGTACAAATTTAAATCATAAGATATATGATCATGCAACTAAACCCCACTCACAAAATTTGAAACTATTATTATTACTATTATCTTAATACAATTTACTGTGATGTCTATTTTTGGGTCAGTAATGGTGGCATAAATAATAATGTACTGAGCAAATAATTTTGTTGATTAATGACAAAGTTCAAATCCTGCCAGTCATCTTAGACAATGCATTTCATCCCACCATTGGCCTCCTGGAAATATTTTCTATATTCAATTCAATGGACTACAGCTGCACCAATACATCATCTGTGTATGTGTGTGTGCATGCGTGTAGATACAAATTATATTAAGTAATAGAAATTTATTCTGTGTCAAGGGGTCACTAAATGACTAGGGTACACTAAAACCAAGACATGTAGTGGAAAGCGATGATAACAAAAACAGGATTTTTTAATTTCACTCAGATCTACATATATATAGTTTAACCCATGTCAGCATGGAAAACAGACCTTAAATAATGATGATTATGGTGATGATAGTATATATGTGTGTGTATATATATATATATATATATATATATATATATATATATATACATATATACTTTATTTAAAAGCAGCAGAAATATAACAAAAGACTGTTACTCTGAGTTTCACGTTCCCGTTCATCGGACAGTTTTGTTATATACTCCGGTGTATATATATATATATATATATATATATATATATATATAAAATTAAAATTACATTTATGGTAAATTGTATAATCAATATTATGATCAGTGTACATTATCATTAAAATGCATAATTTGTAGATAGTTCTTCTTATACACAAGAATAATTAGCTCAATAAAATGTATGATCAATGTATATTTTATCTCTTTCTGTTTATCAATGTTTTTGAAATTCTGGTTTATATGTTAAAATAGTTATTAATGGCCTATGAATTTGTTAGCATAACCATTATGAAAGTGCTAACAAAATGCATCATGTTAGCGAACATTGAAAGTTACTATAAATTTTATAATTGATACTAAGACCTATAAATTTGTTAGCATAAACGTTATGAAAGTGCTAACCAGATGCATCATATTTCAAACATGGAGAATTGCAATAAATTTTATAATTGATACTAAGACCAGTGTGTGTCATTGATAAAATTGTATACTCAATTTGGGTGCAGAACTTAAGTACATGAACATTGCAAACAGGTTTACCTCTTGGTGCATTCTTTTAGACTGCAAGCGAGAAACATTTTGAATCAAAAGTAAGTCAGAAATTAATGAAGTCAAAGATGGAGACTCACAATAAATTAAGATTCATTTTGTTATTTTATAATAGAATTAGAAGGGCAATAAAAACCACATCTTTATGAGAATTTACTAATATTGGAATTTTCAAGATTTTTGTCTGTTTATTCTGAACTTAAAAAAAGCTTTAGGTAGTGAAAGTTACACAGGTTCTATATTTAAGGGATGAAGAATTATGTACATTATTTACATTATTTACAATTTAAGGATATTTGTCCACATCTTGTTTGTTGTTAACACAATGTTTTGGCTGATATACTCTCCAGTCTTCATCAGGTGTCTTGGGGAAATTTTGAACCTGGGTTCTCATTCCTAAGGTATTTTCCAATGTTGTTGTTGTTGTTGTTGTTGTTATTATTATTAATATTACTATTATTATTATTATTATTATTATTATTATTATTATTCGGGTCACTGCCCGTGGGCATATGGTATAGTGGTTAAGAGTTTGGGCTACTAACTCTAAAATTCCAAGTTCGATTCCAGGCAGTGACCTGAATAATAATAATAATAATAATAATAATAATAATAATAATAACATTGAAAAATACCTTAGGGATGAGAACCTATATTTGAAATTTCCCCAAGACACCTGATGAAGCCTGGAGGGTATATCAGCCGAAACGTTGTGTTAATAACAAACAAGATGTGGACAAATATCTGTCAAATGTAAATAATGTATGATTTCTTAATTGCCTTCTTCCATTATGTAAGGATAGAATTAGAATTATACAAGGATAACAATCTATTAACTCACAATAGAAATAGCTACCAATGAAACAAATGTAGAAAAGATTTAATACATTTAGAAGTTTTTACCTTAGAATTATTGCGAGTACAAGCATATTCAACTTTTTAGATAGCACTCTGAATTTAGCTTTTGGCACTTAAAGCCCTTATAGAAGACCTAATGAGTATACAAATTTTATTCACAAAAACCACCTGCCTAATATTCTGTAAAACTTACTCATAAACATCAAGATAAAGGTTTCTAAAATATCATCTAATGAAGAGACCTTAACTGTTGCTGTATTTTATAATGAGGCATTGAGTAGAAGTGGCTTCAATGACATAATCGAATATATTCTTCCACTATGACCTTCTAATGCTAGAAATACCAGGAACCAGAAAGATATATAGCATAACCACCTTCACTGACAATTTGAATGTCAGATCTAATTTCCATAATTTAGTCAATAAATTCTTTCCTAGTAGCCATAAGTTCCACATAATTTCTAACAGATATAACCTCAAATTGAGAGAAATTAGTTCCCTCGCTCACATGATTCCTCATCTCAGTGCAACTGTCTTAATAAGAATACATGCCCTCTGTATAGTAAATGCCTTCAGAAAAGTTTGTTACTGTGTTAGGATTTCTGCCAATAATAATGCTTTGTTGACTCTACCTAAAACTCATTTAAATCCAAATATACTCAGTAGACACACACACATTTAGACATGAAAAAAAATCAGCAACAACACTTGAAATATATCTGGAGTGTAAAAGATAAAAGCACTCCAGCTTCTTAGATGCTCCATTATCAAATCTTTTGCTTATATCAATGGATGCAAGTGCCCCACTGCTTATTAAAAAAATCAATATCTTTGTTTCGTTTTTGTATCTGGTTTGCAAGATTCTTTATGTGAATTCATGTGTTGAAAATGAGAAGGTTGCAAGAAGCAACGAAAGAGCTTTGAAAGACAAAAACAAAACAATCGGATATTTAATGAGTGTGTTAATTATATTGGCATAATGACTCTCCCTAGACACAACAAAATCAATATCCTTGCAAAACCTTTTAATGTGGTTCCTTTATGTCCTCTCAAAAGGTAGCTTATTCTATATTTTTTAAGCCAGTCACTGGATGACATTGTACATATATTTACTAACTCTGGAGTCTGTCACAAATCTGTCTTTTAATCCTTTTCTTATATACATTTTCATTTCATTTCCTATGATTCTTTACCCTTACACATTCCTCTACTCAACACACATGCTCTTAACAGGCTTCCCCTTTATAAACTATTCACATTTACATTATACAATCTTCATATACACTATTTGTTTGTTTACTAAATGGATTATATGCCACCATTAAGATTTATGTTTTTTATAAGTACCCTATGTTTATATATCATCATCATCATCATCATCATCGTTTAACGTCCGCTTTCCATGCTAGCATGGGTTGGACGATTTGACTGAGGACTGGTGAAACCGGATGGCAACACCAGGCTCCAGTCTGATTTGGCAGAGTTTCTACAGCTGGATGCCCTTCCTAACGCCAACCACTCAGAGAGTGTAGTGGGTGCTTTTACGTGTCACCCGCACGAAAACGGCCACGCTCGAAATGGTGTCTTTTATGTGCCACCCGCACAAGCCAGTCCAGGGGCACTGGCAACGATCTCACTCGAAAATCCTACAGGAGCCAGTCAGGCGGTACTGGCAACGGCCACGCTCAAAATGGTGCATCTCATGTGCCACCCGCACAAGAACCAGTCCAGGGGCACTGGCAACGATCTTACTTGGCTTGCCGGGTCTTCTCACGCACAGCCCATTTCCAAAGGTCTCGGTCCGTAGTCATCGCCTCGGTGAGGCCCAATGTACGAAGGTCTTGCCTCACCACCTCAGCCCAGGTCTTCCTGGGCCTACCTCTTCCACGGGTTCCCTCAACTGTTAGGGTGTGGCACTTTTTCACGCAGCTATCCTCCTCCATTCTCACCACATGTCCATACCAGCGCAATCGTCTCTCTTGCACGACACAACTGATGCTTCTAATGTTCAGCTTTTCTCTCAAGATACTTACACTCTGACGGGTATTCACATTGACATTACACATCCAACGGAGCATACTGGCTTCATTCCTTGCGAGCTTACGTATGTCCTCAGCAGTTACAGCCCATGTTTCACTGCCATGTAGCATGGTTGTTCGTACGCATGCGTCATACAGTCTGCCTTTTACTCTGAGTGAGAGTCCCTTTGTCGCCAGCAGGGGTAAGAGCTCTCTAAACTTTGCCCAGGCTATTCTTATTCTAGCAGCTACACTTTCAGCGCACCCACCCCCACTACTAACTTGGTCGCCCAGATAGCGGAAGCTATCGACTACCTCTAGTTTTTCACCCTGGAATGAGATAGAAGTTGTTTCCTGTTTGTTTGCAGTCTTTATTGCACCTGAACATCTGCCACAAACAAAAACTAACTTGCTAGTTAACCTGCCTTTGATGTTGCTGCACCTCTTATGTGTCCATAGCTTGCACCGGGTACATCTTATAGAGTTACTACCTACTCCTTTTCTACATACTGAGCAGGGCCATCTACCTGAAGGGGTTTGTGTTTTATCTACCTTCCTACTTATTAGGATTTTGGTTTTAGCTAGGTTGACTCTAAGGCCCTTCAATTCTAGACCTTGCTTCCACACCTGAAACTTCTCCTCTAGTTCTGATAGTGACTCCGCAATTAGGGCAAGGTCATCAGCATAGAGGAGCTCCCAGGGGCAACCTGTCTTGAACTCCTCTGTGATTGCCTGGAGGACTATGGTAAATAATAGGGGGCTGAGGACGGAACCTTGGTGGACCCCTACCTCTACCCGGAATTCATTGCTGTACTCATTTCCAACCCTCACCTTACTGGCCGCATCTCTGTACATGGCTCGCACAGCTCTCACTAGCCATTCTTCTATCCCAAGTTTCCTCATTGACCACCAGATAAGGGATCGGGGGACCCTGTCAATGGCTTTCTCCATGTCAACGAAAGCCAGGTACAGAGGTTTATCCTTGGCTAGGTATTTCTCTTGCAACTGTCTCACTAGAAATAAGGCATCAGTAGTGCTTTTACCTGGCACGAACCCAAACTGCATCTCATCTAAATTGATTCGCTCCCTAATTAGTTGGGCTATGACCCTCTCTGTAACTTTCATAACCTGATCTAACAGCTTGATGCCTCTGTAATTATTTGTATCTAAAGCGTCCCCTTTACCTTTGTAGCAGTTGACTATGATGCTGCTACACCAGTCATAGGGTATGACTCCTTCGTGTATCACCTGGTTCGTAATACGGGTGACTAGGCTATAGCCAACACTGCCAGATATTTTGAGCATCTCTGCAGTGATTCCTGATGGGCCGGGGGCTTTCCCGGTCTTCATACTCTTAATTGCTTTATCTACCCTGGTACTATCAACTCGGATAGCTGGTCCCTCTATTGGGTCGACATAAGGCAGGCTCTCTTTCTCCCATTCATTCTCTTTATTAAGCAATCTATCGTAGTGGCATCTCCAGACCTCTTTCTTTGCATCCTCATTTAATGCAAGCGTACCATCATCCATGTGAACACATATATATATACCTAATTTTTACACAAATCTCCTTTTATATTGGGTTGGCCAAAAAATCCATTCATTTTTTTAAAGAGGAAATAGGATATAAGTTTTAAACACAAAGTGATTTATTCAGTCAATGATATAATTACCATTTCATTCCATTACCATCTGCCATCTTGTGAGCAGATCCATTATTCTCTGCTCAAAGACTTGTCTTTACTGGCGAAAAATGCTTCCTGGTGAATTATTTCATCCTCTTCAGAGTTGAAGGTTTGTCCATTCAATGAATTTTAAAGAAACCAAAACAGGTGAAAATCTGAAGGTGCATGTTTGGGTGAATATGAGAGGTGTAGCAAAACTTTCCAATCAAGCCTTAGTAACTTCTGTTGTGTCTGCAAAGAAGTGTTTTGTATAGCATTGTTGTGAGGAAAGATAGTACCCTTATGATTAGCAAGTGCTGGATGCTTGTGGTGGATCATTGCATTTAATTTGTCCAGCTGGACACAGTACACATTTGAAATAATGGACCTGTCTGTGGGAAGAAGCTCATAAAAGACAACACCCTTCCCATCCCACCAAATTGAAAGCATAGCCTTCTTCAGATGAAGTCCTGCTTTGGAGGTTGTGGTCGTTCACCACACATCCCTTATGATCGTTTGTACTTCGCATTTTTATAGATGATTCATTCTTCATCCCCTGTCACCATTCTTTTCAAAAAAGGATTGTTTTCTTCACATTTTTGCAATAAATCACAGATGGACAACTTCTGGCACATAAATTCCACAATAGCATCCTCTCTGTACATAGCACATATCTTCTTGAAGGTTTCTGCCAGTTTCTTGCATATTTAAAATCAAAAAGCAGGAGGTGTCAATAATGTTCAGTTTGGTTCTCAATTTTTAGGTTCATCCCAAGCACACAAAATAGAACCTATCTCATAGAAGGTTTGTGTTGAACTACATTGAAGTGTCAAGTATCTAATGCATGTACTTGTACAAGAGACAGACTAAAGTTAGCTACTTATTAGTGTGCCTGGAGTTTAGTGTCAACAAAGACCAAACAGACTTTTTGGCCAACTCAATATAAATTGGTTTTTAAGTATCACATCTAATTACACACACACACACACACACGATTATCACAGTGCTTGTGTGTATTAACCTCTTTGACAGACAATACGATCTACTCTACTGATCTGCTATTAAAGCCCTATGGATGTAAACCCACTTTAAAATTTTTTTATGTTATATTATATGTTATTTTTTTATTTTAATATTTTTTCATATCTTTAAATTATTCTAATTTATCTGATTTCATATTGTATAATGTAATATATCAGCACTGTTCAATATGTTCAGATTTGCACAAGCTTGGTTTATGTATACACATCTGAATATGTGAATTTTTATATTTATGTTTGTTCTATAAGTACAGTATAGTTGGAGTTTCTATAAATAAGTACAGAAGCTGGAAAGTGATAAAAAGTGGTGATAAGGTGTCAGAGTGAACTTTCAGAGTACAAGGTTGATAGGAATGAGTGGTGCAGAGGTGTTGGAAGGAGTAGGGTAGCAGGGGATGTTTGATCATGCACAAAAGCAGAAGAAAAATGCCAAATGAAGAGCCTTGGTCAAGGACAAAATGTCTGGTCCAGGATTTGAGTCCATGACCTTATGTCATGAGATAAAGACTCTAACTTTCTAAGCCATGTGCCTCTCCATCAAAAATGAATAAAGGTACAATAAATACCATACAAGAAAAATGTGTGATTTATTGAAATGATCTTTGCTTCTAGAGATGATAAAAAAAATTCCTGGTGGTAACTGAATCAGCTCTGAATGAAAAGGAGCCATTAACGAAAATACTTCATTTTCTGGTTATCTGGACACAAGATAAAAACTACATACATGTGTTTCTGCCTCAACAGTCATCATCAGCACAACAAACTCTAAACTTTTCTCCAGCAGGCAAAGAACTTAGACATATACAGAAAGGAAAAAGAACATTTACGGCTTGGGTAATTTGCATAATTTAAATGAAAATGAGTTAAGTGAAATAATTCAGAGCAGCCAGTGGCACGAATTCAGTATCAAAAATGAATAAAGGTATATTAAATACCATACAAAATAAATTCCTGCTAACAACTGTGACCAACATGAAATGGGGGTGACAATCAAGAATTCTCAGTTATTCATATGCCAGTAAGAAAAAGACTGTCTGATTGTGTATGTATATATGTGTATGTGTGTGTGTGTGTGTGTTTTCCTATGTACGAAAAGAATTGTTTTTTTTCTTCAGTGTTTTTGTACCTGTGCCCACTTGAACAACTTTCCCTTTTTTTTTTTACCATTCTTTTATAACTTTATCCAGACCTTATACTTGCTACATAACCTCCAGACTGTTCACCAGTGTTATCATTTTACTAAATCTTTGTATATTTTTTCATTATCTACACAGCTTCTTTTTTTAATCAGTGTTTTTTTCTTAAACATCACATTCCTCTTTCCTTTCTCTTCACCTCACTCTCACTTCTGCCACATCCTCCTCCTACGAACCATTCTTCACACCCTCACTATTCCACATCACTATACATTCCAAGAAACCACATACACTCTATACCACTACAAGAATACACGTTTTGCCCTCTGCCCATGTTTATAAACAGTACCTGCACACACCACCACACTTCCTCATCAAACTGCATTCCCATTTGGCACCAAAACCCACACTTTTTCCAACCACATTTTCTCATTCTTTATTTTTCTGATGAAGGACTAGCATCCAAAACGTTAAGACTCTTTCCCTTCTTTTTGAGCACTAAACTAATACATTTGTTAAAACTTGGCCTTCCTGTGTTGTCTTGTCTTATTTTTGCGCTTATTGCCTAATATACATGTATATGTAAAGAAAGAACACAAACGGGTTAAGGTTCACTACAGCTATTTCAGATGCACTTTTTTGTTGATGAATAAAGTGATTACATCATGAAAAAAATCGTTTTCTTCCAATGAATTGTACATCCCTCTATCCTTCCTTCAACCAACATCCCTTCTCCTTACCCATCTCCCATCCACATCCCCTTTCCTTTCCTTTCCTTTTCCATTCCTTCACCCTACCCCTTCGTCAGAAAGTCCTATGGGCCTTCTGTCATCTCCAATCCAATCCAGTGCTACCATCCACCCTGTTTTCCCCAATTCACTTCTCCCCTCCTTCAAACGCACCTGTAACCTATGCTATGTAGTGGTCCATAGCTCCCTCCCCTCCTCCATTCCCACTCCCCCTGGATCCTTCCCTTGCTTCAGATCTTATTGCCCACACCTGTCCATTCATCACCAACACCACCTCTCTCACTGGAACCAACCAACACATTATTCACATCAAGGACTCTTGTATCTCTTCTAATATCATCTAGTGCCTCAAATGTACTCTTTGCAACTCTTTGTATGTTAGTCAATCTGGCTGTTGTCTAGCCAACAGATATACAGAACATCTATGAGATATCTGTCTCTCCACAGAAAATTACCCCCATCACCTGTTATTTTTGCTCTACCAGCCACTCCACCAAATGCCTCACTGTCTTTGGCCTGGTGCTGCAACATGGACATCACTGCCACTAGACTTCACCAAGAACACTGATGCATTTTAACACTACAAACTCCTTGTTTGGACTTAACAGCCTCACCACTCCTACTTGTAATAGCTTCCACCTTCATTTCCCCTATTTTATTATTTTATTTTATTTTTTAACTTTTAATTTTTAAAATTAATTTTTTAAGTTAATTAAAAACATCACCCTCCTCTTTTTTTCATCTAAAACTTTCTCTGAGTATCAATCTAGTACATTCACTGTGTATTTCATTTTGACTTTTGCTGTTTTCCAGTTTTATTTTTGATTTGCCTTTATATATGTTTTCTTCTATCGTCTTAGGATGACCAAAGCCTTGTGAGTGGATTTAGTAGACAGAAACTGGAAGAAGCCCATTGTATATATATATATATATATATATATATATATATATATATATATATATATAGATGTATATATTTGTATGTGTGTGTCTGTTTGTTTCCCCATCATTTGCAAAGGTGGGCAGTGTTCATTGAAAAGTTAACTTCGTAACCATTAATCTGTTAACCAAAAATATTAACTTCAATAATCGTTAATCAGTTAATTCTTTAAAAATGTAATGGAAATTATTGATAAACTGTTAATGTTAATTTTTATTATAAAAAAAAAGAAGTTTTTGCTCTAAAACCACCTGAAAAAACCTTTAAATAGTTCCAAAACTATAAAATCAGCCTTTTTTTTGCCCTTTTAAGGGCTTTAGAACCCCAAACTATAGCTTTTGTGTTTTAGAGTTAAAAAATACTGATTTTATAGTTTTAACTTTTAAAAGACATAAAAAAGGCTGATTTCATAGCTTGGCCTTTTTTAAAAGGTTTTTAAAAGCTTTTAGAGCCAGAAAAAAAAAAACTCAAATGAAACAATATTGGTATTAAACTAAAAACGTTTATTGATAAAGTGGCTGTAAAAAAAATAATAATGAAAAATGTAAAACACGTTATATGCATAATTTAATTTTTCCTCTTCTTCTCATTCTCCATTTTGTTCATGAGATGCATGTTGCCCTTCATGAAAATTAGCATGTCAAAGTTTTCATCAGACAATAATGAGCTTTTGGCCCTCAAGATGTCCTTGCCCATAGAGAACAAACACTCCACTGCAGCACTGGAGGGAATGGCTGTGTTGAACTTGATGAACAAGTCCACCAACACTTGCTCACCCAAGAGGGCAGCATCTGTCAGCAATTCCTTCGAGTTGGTCTCCAACCAGGTCTTGACTAAATTCTGGGCTTTGTCCTTGAGAGACCTGTGGCTCCTGCTGCTTTCTTTTGGCTGGGTGACACCACTGAGGAAGTCATCCTCCTGCTTTTCATTGTTACTGCTTCCTCTGTTGTTGCTCACTTTGTCAGGCTGCTGCCTCATGACCTCTTCGACCTTACCTTTCAAGCTTTTCTTCACTTTGGTGACCTTGGTGTTGTCATATTTAGCCAACCAGATGAGGCGAAACCTAGGGTGGAAGGCAGCAGCTAGCTGGCAGTTCTCATCCTCCAGAAGGGTCCTAAAACTTTTGTCAATGCCTGCCAAAAGTGTGTCGACAAAGGGGCTGCAGTAGATGAGGCCCTTGGACTTCAAGCCCTAAAGATCATTGCAACAACTGTTGGCAGCAGAGTCCCAAAGTAGGCTTGTTCCTTCCCCTGGATCTTGTTGAGCACTTTGGTCACAGGTGGTATGACCTGGAAATAAAATAATGGAGAATTAGAAAATTGAAAAATTGAAATCAAATGTCAATATTAATTTTATAATTCAGTATCTATAATATTATTTTAGTATCATATTAATAGTTAATAGATAATACAATATGTGTTTTGAAGGATTCATAATATAATATGAGTCTAGAAGCTGAAGTTCTTCAAGGTGTTCTGAATATTTCTTGCTTAAGTACTACTTCAAGTCAGTATGCAAATTAACAATTTGCCTGCCCAATGTCCTCCTTGACATGGAGCTCTTGCTGGAGTTCAGCATCTTGATTAGCCTCTCAAACTTGTCATACTTTACAACTTGGAGTGGCAACATGTTGGCCATGAACAGGTCCCCAATCCTTTGATCTACAACAGCCTGGGGTATGCCACTGCCAGTAGCAGCAGTGCCAAAGGACTTGGTAATGGTTTGCTGGTGTGCTTTCTTGCCAGAGGGAGGTGAAAACAGACTTGATAATTCCTGCCTTGACGTTCTCCTCAAACTGCATGAACTTGACTGGGTGGGTCCTCTTGATGTGCTTGCTTGAGGTTGTTGGGGCTTGTCATGTACCCCTTGATGGGCAGGCAAAGCTTGCAGTTGAAAATCAACTTGTCTCCTTCCCTTGACTTGATCAAGAAGTAGTCCTCCAGGTGGAGCCAGGGCTTCTGAGCCTGTTCCTGCTGAGGTCCAGTGGCACTGGCAGTTTCAGCCTTGACAATGTCAACATATTCAAATTTTTGAGATTCCATCAACTAAAATCTTAAACAATATAAATATTTGAAATTATCATTAAAAATGTGGCTAATTAACAAATTGATCTTACAATATCAAAAATATAATATTGCTACGCAAATACTAGAATATGAAAGAGTATGCAAATGTTTAATATATTATAGTAATGAAACTGGACTTATTTATTTTATTTCAATTAACGCTAATGGTATTGCTATAATAGCAGATATTCACGTAACTGTAATAGCTCTTCAGAGTGAAGTGAATCCTCTTTCTACTGACACTTCTTTTTTTATATATAGCACTGTGTTGTGTGCTATGGTGCAATATCTTACTTGTTTATTTAAAAAAACTTTATATGGTCTATTAATAGAAAATAATTGCTTAAATATTGAATACATAAAATATCATTTTGAACTCACAATTCGAAGTTTAATTGAAAAGTTATTTATAATAATAAGTGGCATTACATTGGGGTTGAAAGAATGATGCATACAATATTAAATATGCTAAGGCTCTACATCTGTATTAAAAATCTGAAAATAATGGAAACTTTTAAATGTTTACTGGTTTTTATGAAATTTTTGGGTTAGTGGACTTGAGTTAATGGAAGTTAACAGCATTTCCTCAGACTTGAGTACTGTTATGATTTTTTGTTCAGGCAGAATCTGCATGATACAATGTGTGTGTGAGACAAGGCCAAATTTCTTGAATTACACTCATATTTCTCTTTCAGATGTACTGACATCATCAATGTGACAGATTCCAGTCTGACATAAGAATTAAATGGCATGCTGTAGTCATGGCTTTAGCTACCAGCCACAATAAATCAGGAATCTCTTCTTTAACCCTTTTGAGACACACAGTGTTTTGGTATGTGTAGCCAAAAAGAGCAAAATATTTTCTATTGAGATACATCTCCTAAAAGATGATACTTGATTAGCTACCACACTTCAAAACCAACCATTCACGATATTTGTTCCATAAGGCTGAAGGACCGGCCTCAAACTCCTTTCAGCTTGTATACCTTGGGCTGATGAATTGGCCTGGGTGTCCCAAGAGGGTTAATATAATCAGTTCTTTCATGTCCAGGGACAGAAATAGCTTGAGACCTATGGTGGGGATATGTCATCTGTGACTAACAGGAAGAAACATTCTCAATGGTCAAACTTCATTAGGACAGGTGAGTTCATCCAGCAGGTTCTGGACATCATCTGCAACAATCTCAATGGATCAATGAAAACTGTTGCTATGACAGGCCCTTGGGTTGCTGGTACCCTGAAAAAGCAGAATTTCAACATTCATACAAGTATATTTTTATCTATCCATCCATTTTTGTTTCCCACAATTCTTTGGAAAGGTAAAGTTACCTTCTCAAGCCATGCCGGCTCACAAGGGCTGGTTTCCCAGTTTTCATAGCATATATATATTCCCCATCTGGGCAGGATGCCAATCTGTTGCAGGGTTACTCATTTTTGTCAGCGAAGTGGATTGGAGCAATGTGAAATGAAGTGTTTTACTTGAGACCACAACACGTTGCTTGGTCCAGGAATCGAAACCACAATCTTACATTCATGAGTCCAACACTGTAATCACTAAGCCATGTGCCTTCACAATTCCTAGGAAGGTTGTGGGGGTAGAGTCCCTTGGTATCTCCTCTGAAGGGGCCTATCAAAAGCAACTATCATTAAACTTTCTATGACCAACTGAGATTATGGATATTATCCAACCATCTCACTTGTGGTCTATCTCAAGGTCTCCTGCTAGTTGGCTTAACTTGAAGAATCTGTCTTGAGATTTTTCCTGCAACATTCTAATCACATGTCTGTAGTACTGGAACTGTGATGTCTCAATGTGGAGAAGTAGTGACAAAACCTGGAGAGATTTCCTGATCTCTAAGCTACACACCTTGTTGAGTAATGTTACTTCAGAGACCCTTCATATTTAATGTAGATACAATTGCCTTTCAGCACTGTATTTACATTAAAAATAAGACATAGATGGATATTTCAATTTAATACTGTTTCTATTGCATATAATGGATTTTTATTCAACCGAGTAGCTGTTTACAATATCAATGAATATTTATTCACTGTTTCTTGTATATCAGAGGCAACCAGTTTCATCTAAGAAGGTGGCTGGCTGTAAGTACATGCAGTTGATATCATTTATTTTTTGTCTTTTACTTGTTTCTGTCATTAGGCTGTGACCATGCTGGGTACCGCTTTGAAGAATTTTTAGTTGAAATGAATCAACCCCCAGCACTTTGTTGGTTTTTTTTTTAGCCTGGTACTTGTTCT
Organism: Octopus bimaculoides; assembly: GCF_046866305.1. Classification (NCBI taxonomy): domain Eukaryota; kingdom Metazoa; phylum Mollusca; class Cephalopoda; order Octopoda; family Octopodidae; genus Octopus; species Octopus bimaculoides. Next base: position 48,418,584 of record NC_142933.1, on the reverse strand, counting down.
TTTGTTGAACCACTAAGTTACAGGGATATAAACAAACCAACACTGGTTGTCAAGCAGTGATGGGGGACAAACATAAACACACACACACATACATATATACGATAGGCTTCTTTCAGTTTCTATCTATCAAATCCACTCACAAGGCTTTGGCTGGCCCAAGTCTCTAGTAGAAGACATTTGCCCAAAGTTCCACTCAGTGGGACTGAACCAGGAACCAGGTGGTTGGGGAGCGAGCTTCTTACCACACAGCCATGCTTACACCTATATTCATATTTTTCAAATTTTTACAAAGAGGAAAACCTACAACTTTAAGAATAGTGTTTATTGCAATATATTGAACATGAGGATAAAGCATTAATTTTATTTATTACCTTCTTTTTTCCCTTTTATTTTGAAGATCCCAGATACAAGACATGATACTTGCAAGTACATGACACCCAGAGTGACTGGCTGAATTGTTAGACCTTCAACCAGCCCAGGTTGTCACTGAGTAGCCCAATGTAGCAAAGTCTAATAACAGATGTCTAGTGTATGAGGACATCAGGTGTTAGTCCTGTGTGATGAGAAGTGGAAAATTTGAGTCTGTCAAAATGTGGGAGAAATGTGTCATCATGTGACCCCCATATTATGTGATTTCCTAACTCCCCTGAAATCCTTGGAAGTTATGTCTGGTGTATTGTCATGAGTGGGAGTGGTTGGCTAGTAGCTCCACACTGCTAAACACTGATTAGGAGCTCCCATCATGTATGTGGTAGGTGGCATGGATGCAAGCCACTTGTTTCTAGTAAGGAGTCACTTCTGTGACTATATTTAGACAGGGCAATTTTGTTGAATGATCTGTTGCTTTGCTGTATCTGGTTGTACTCCTTTTTCTGGGAGTATGTTGTTTTTTGTCTATTTGTTATTTCAGAATTAAGTTTAAAATTGTTACATGTATTTAGTTATTGAATATTTTTGACAGCTTTCAATTGAGAAGGAAGATTTGGGATATTTGTTGCAGCACATTGAAATCAGGTGGCTTCTAAGGGAAAACTGTCTTTGATACTTTTATTCACTTTTCACAGTTGAAAGGCGGATTTTAATGCTCTCCTCAGGTAAACCACAAGAAATATATCTGGCATGATATTTCTCATTTGTAGAATTATTTTAAAGTTCGATGAAATCAAATTTCAAGGGAAGGTATGGATTTCATCAAAGTCAGATCAGTTGTCTATATTTTCTTCACTTATCATAACTTCTGTATCATGCTTTTTCCTATCTTTCTTTACTAGAGCTGCAATTCCCTGGAACTGCCAGAGGATCCTCTTCAAGTATGTTTTGCATACATGGGGAAAATTATATGACAAGTCTTAGGACTTAATATGGTGCCAGTTTCATGCTGGGTAATAAATATATTTCTTGCTATTTGTATTGAGGATATTGAAGCAATAGAAGAATTCATATGATAAAATGATATTGAGTTAAATCTTAAGATCAAAATATATCAAGAGTTTTATTTGCAGAAACAAACAGTGAAATATCGAAAACACATGGGAGATATGATATTTTTGAATAACTTCTTATCTGTTAAGAAGCTGATACCCATGTACTAAGTACGTCTGTCTCCTTAAAATTTGAGAACATAAATAATTTGAGAACATATATTTGAGAACATATATATTTGAGAACATATATTTAGTTACCTTTGGAAAAAAAAAATAACCTTATTTTATATTAGTAGTCTGTTTTGAATTTTAGTAGTTTTCTTATATCATGTACTGCAAATGCAAATTACTAATATTGTTTTAAATGGGCCTAGTGCAGAGGAAAGGAAGGAGAGTAAGAGCTATTTTTGGGGAGCCAAGTGGCTTTTACTCAAAAATATTTTGAAATATGACACTTGGAGTTCTTCAATAAATTAGTTCATTTCACATTGCTTCATTTTACTTGGCTAAAAATGAGTACCAGGTGTGTTAGCAGAGAGTGGGGTGATGCTTAGCCTGTGAAAGACTGGCCTCCTATCAAGGAGTCTTGTATTCTTGTTTACTTAACCCTTTTTACTGTGGAAATCAAATATATCCACTCAAAATTTCATTAGCTTTAATTGCAGAAAGTTTTATTTTAAAATCTATCTTTTGTTGAAGAATGTCATGTTTGAATCTGTTTTTTTTTTTTTGACTTGCAGAAAATATCAATTCTATTTTGTGTAAGATATTTAACATCACTACTGGAATAACTATGAAATTTAATTTTGCAGTTAAAAGATTAAACACTGCAGAAACCAGAATAAGCTCTGTAGAACTGCTCCAGAATGTGTTCTATTCAACTCAAAAATGGTTTATGTAGATCTAATGACAACAAAATTTTAATTTAGCTATAGATTTCATGCTTCAAAAACGATATTTAAGAAGAGTATCTCTATCCACAAATTCACATTGTAATACTTTGTTCAAATATCAACAGAACATTCTGAACTGTTTCAATGTTCAATGTCAAAACCTTATTTATCAACAAACATATTTATATAATGAAGCACACCCCAAATATAGGAATACTTTTGTAATATATCATTTTCATCCTTTTCACATTATGCAATGTTACCATGACAGCAGCAGCAATAGCAGCAGTAGCAAGAGCAGAAGCATCAGCAAAGACAGCAGCAGTAGCAGCAGCAGCAATTGCAGCTGCACCACCACCAGCACCACCACCACCACTACCAGTTTCATTGCTGCTTTATCATAGCTACAAAGTATATTCTCATCAGTATAAACAGCTGCAACTAATCATCCATGAGCTCAGTTATTAATATTACTAAAGGTAGTTGGATTGGAAGAATTATTAGAACATTGGACAAAATGCTCTACAGTGTTTTGATACAGGCTTTTACAAATACAACCAAGGTTATCTTTGCCTTTCATCTATTGGGGTTGATAAAATATCAGTCAAGTACTGGGGCTGATTTAATTGACTATATTCTCCTTTAAAATAAATGGCCTTGTGCTAATGTTAAAATTAAAAATATTATTCAGCTGCTAGACTGACAAGTAAAGCAACTGACAATCATGGCCAAGATATAACCAGTAGTTTTCATTTTTGTAGTTTTCTGGTCTAAATGAAAGAAATTATTTTTCTTGATGGTTCTTTTTTTGTATCTAACAAGATTTTGCAATAAAATCTGAACATCTTTATGGACATTGATGATGAAAAACATCATCATCATGATCATCAAAACTATCATCACCCCTACCATGATGATCTCGATGACAACCACCACAACCACCACCATGACCACCACTTCCATCATGATGACCACGATCAGCACCATGACTACCACCACAACCACCACCACGACCACTGCCACAACCACCAACACAACCACCATGACCACCAATACAACCCCTCCACCACAACAAGTGCCAGCCACAGAATGACAATGACAACGCTGAACCCCCACCTCACAACAACAACATTAACAACAAAACAACAATAAGAACAGAAGTAAACTTTTAAATATGTCAGTGTTTTGTTTCTTTGTCAACATTATCTTTCTTTCTAACACCAAAAATTCTTCAGCATCTCGAAAAAAGTCTTAATGCAGATGTAGTGCTTTTAAACTTGAACTCTTTTACGGTATTATCAATGTGCTTGTTTTACATTCATATATATACATATATTCCAAAGGTGAAACAAAAAGAACACAATGAAGGGAAAACTAGATGAAAACTGGGCAAAAACATAACAGACAGAAAAAATAATGGATGGGAAAAGGAGACAAATATGTGATACATGGAACATTCACGGTGGATTTTTTTCATCAGTTGGTTTCTAAGATGTCTTCGTCGTTTCGTGCACTTTAAAACTAAGAGTACTGTTATCCTGGAGGTACTGGAGCATTAAGCTTCACGAAAAAGCTGACAATTGTATACGAGTACAGAACAAAATAACATAGCATGTACTACAAGAAATAACGACAAAGATATAACAGACAAGGAATGGTACAATTACAAAGAAAATGCCCTTTGGCTATACAATAGCAAAAAGAACAATTATACATATGTAATACTAACAGAAAGAGCCTTTCAGCTAAGCAGAAAGTAGTAAGGTAGCACAAAGAAGAACTGGACAGTAGATATACATGTATAGTTTGGTCAGCGGCAGGCTGAAAAAAATGATGTGCCTTGACTGGACACTGGCCATGTGGTAGGAGAGAGGAAGAATGGAGAGGGTGGAGGGAGTAAGGAATGAGAGGAAGGGGAGGGACAGGGAGAGAGAAAGAAAGGGCAGAGGGACAGAAAAATAATAGAAAGGGAAGGAGAGATAACACATGCCCAGAGATAACACAGGTAAATGATGCTGATAGTAAATACGGATATTTTATCCCTTAGTTAGTTACTATAACTGCTAACTCTGCTTACCTTATATATATATATATATATATATATATATATATATATATATATATATATATATGCGAGTAAAAATAAATACAAAAAAAGGGGGTTTTGTATGATAGAGGAATATATTATTTTGTTTAAAAGAGTTCCAACACTCTGTTTTTTATGTTTTATTTATATTCCTGCAAAACCAATGTGGGATATAGAATATGGAATATACAATATATAATATAATATACAATATATAATATAAAATAAAAATGGATGGTACTATGAAATAAAGTATTGAATGTCTTATTGAATATATGGAATATGTCTTATTGAAGAGATGAAATATTGAGTGTTCAATATAAAGGATTATATTTAATCCTTTATATTGAACACTCAATATTTCATCTATTCAATAAGACATATTCCATATATTCAATAAGACATTCAATACTTTATTTCATAGTACCATCCATTTTTATTTTATATTATATATTGTATATTCCATATTCTATATCCCACATTGGTTTTGCAGGAATATAAATAAAACATAAAAAACAGACAGTGTTGGAACTCTTTTAAACAAAATAATATATATATATATACACATACATACATACATACATATATATATATATATATATATATATATATATATATATATATATATACATACACACACACATATATATATATATATATATATATTTATGAATTTAAGCTATGTATTGTATGTAATTCTTGTTTATTAATGAGGATTCACTGAAAAATTCACTCTCATGGAATGTAACCAAATGAGGTTTATTTTTCAACATAATCATTCTTGTGGTCCACATACTTCTTCCATTGGGGTGCAGTGCTTGAATCCCATTGGTGAAGAAGCTTCCATCCTGTTGGTCAACAAAGTCAACAACAGCATATATGATGTCATTGTTACCATGGTACTGGTTCCCAGCCAAGTGTCTTTACAGTCAGCCTATAAACTTTTCAACCCACCTTCATAATTGTTATGGATTTAAGTTATGAAGTAAAATATTTTTCATGCCATTTTGTTCATTTAAAGCCTTATTATGTATACTTACCTGGCTCCTATGGAAATTTATTTTGAGACAAAATTTTATAACTAGATGTTGTTCTTGTTATCAACTCTCAACTGTTTTTCTGGCAAGAGATTTTTATATTTCACAAGTTTTTGAAAGCACAGAGTGACCAGTTATAATATATATATATATATATATATATATATATGGTATATCAACATCAGTACTACTTCACTCAAACATTAACAAACAAAATATCAACATTTATGATGAAATCTTTGTCCCTGGTCCCACTATGTGGCACCTCAGATAAATGTCTGCTACTATATCCCTTGGACAACAAACCCTTGTAAATGAATTTGGGAGATGGAAACTGAAGAAAGCCTGTCATATGTATTTGTATGTGTGTATACACACACACACACACACACACACACACACACACATACACACACACACACGCACACGCACACACATGCAGAAGATGGATATTAAATGATGATGATGATATAGATGTATTTATGTGTGTGCGTTTGTGTGTACATATGTGTGTGTGTATGTGTTTGTGTGTATGTATGTGTATGTGTCTTTGTCTTTGTGTTTGTCTCCACTACTGTCTGACAACCAGTGTTGATTTGTTTAAATCCCTGTAACTTAGCAAAGAGACTGATAGAATAAGTACCATACTTAAACAAACAAACAAAAAATACTGAATACTGGAGTTGATTTGTTCAACTAAACTTCAAGGCAATGCCCACAGTTTTATGACTGAAACAAGTAAAAGATAAAAAGTAGCAATTTGCTTGACCTCTTTTCAATTCTCATAGCTGTTTTCAGTGTTCTGAAGGGGATCATATTTTCAAACAAGCTTTACGATTGGTAAAGCCTACATAAATATTTATCAATAAGAAAATAGGTTAAAGTTTACTTTGGTCATGTGAACAGTAAAAAGTATAATGAGTTGAAGATTAATATCAGGCTTTGTATTTATATAAGAAATTATTTTTTAAGTGCTCATGCTGAATAGATAACTTTTCAGAGAATAGACACTTGGCTCCTGGTTCAGTCTCATTGTGTGGTATTTGATAGATGGAAACTGAAAGAAGCCTATCATATATGTGTGTGTTTGTGTTTGTGTCTGTGTCTGTGTTTGTCTGCCATCACTGCTTGACAAATGGTGTTGTGTGTTTATGTCCCTCTAACTTACAGCTTGGACAAAACAGACCAACAAAATAAATACCAGGCTTAAAAAACATAAGCAATGGAGTCAATTCATTTGACTAAAGTTCTTCAAGTTGATACCCTACCTTGGCCACAGTCTAATGACTGAAAAAGATAAAAAATAAAGGATAAAAAATGAGATTTGACTTATGTAATGTCAACAATGGAAAATTATAAAGCCTTTTTGTTCCTAGTGAAAATTAAAATTGAACGGAAGATTATTTCAGCAAATTTATAAGAGAAGTGTGAGATAAAATGTTATATTTGTCAAACAGAGCAAGCAAAAAGTGCATGAAAAAAGGAGAATGAGTGATATATATGTATATATATATATATATATATATATATATATATATATATATATATATATATATTTGTTTTGCAAGATTTTTGATGTGAAATCGTGTGTTGAAACAGATGTTGTTGTACATGGGGATGGTCATATTGCCAGTTTAGCCAATAAAAACACACGCACTGTATATTTGGTGTTAATTTGCTTCAGCTTTATATTACATTAATCTTAATCTTATACACTAAGAGACAGAGACAGAATAAGACAGAGGCCCAACAACTTGGGAATATACCTGCAAGTGGCCTACACAAGCTCATGCAGTGCACAAAAAATGGAAAAGTGGTATGCCTTCCCACAGATAAGTCTGGCAGAATGTCAATAGACAGCCTGCCGAACTATATCCAGGCAATGCAACCTCACATCGCCAATACGAAGGTAACAACCTTACAGGCGCATGAGGAAAGAGAAAAAGTCCTCAATGCCCACATGATGATGTGGACAATTGTTCTTAGACCCCAGAAGCGCACAGCCAACAACTTCCAAGCCTGGAACAATGATATCCCGACGCTGTATGGTCCGTAAGGACCACAAAATAACAACTAATCCTGTAGTGGGACCACCAACAAGACCAGTCTGTGGAGCGAATGTCGCTAGTAACTACAGGATTTCCTACTTCCTCTCAATGATCATACGCCCCATAATCCAGATGTCACCTGATGTCTGTGACAACACGGAAGATCTCCTCAGCAGGATCAACGACTGCAACAACACTTGCAACCTGACAGGGTGTATAGTGGGTAGCATGGATGTGGTATCAATATACCCATCTATTGACGTGGATTTTGCTGTGGAAAAGTGCGTGGAGATGATCAACGAGAGCGAAGTAGAGTTCCAAAAAGTCAACACAGAAGAACTGGGCCTCCTACTTAGATTGACATATGACGATGTATATCTAGATAGATACGACCTTAGAGATTTCTGCCCTAGTAGACGTCTAAGAGGTAGACCACCCACAATTACCTCTATGGCTAGGAAGACCCCTATAGAGAGATGGAGTGGATGGACCAGAGCCATACGGACCCCCACTAATATCCACCAGGTAAAGAAAATGATCGCACATGCACTAGGAGCTAGTATAAAGGCCACACCTTTAAATTTAACAACAAATTATACGCCCAGGGCGAGGGGGCAGCCATCGGTGTTAGTATCGCCGGTGATGTGGCCAATCTCTTCATGGTATGGTGGGACAGAAGGCTTAAGGAACGCCTGACACAGAACTCCATACTCGTGAATGTGTACTCTCGATATGTCGATGATATCAACTTAGTGGTAAAGACACCCCCACAAGAGAGTACCCCTGAAATAGAAATAGAAACTAAGACTATGGAGAGCATCCAGCAAATAGCTAACTCCATCTACCAGAGTATTAAAGTTACGATAGACTACCCTACTAAACACCCTAACCATAGATTACCTGTATTAGATACTGAACTCTGGCTAGAAACTAAGAACAATAAAACCAGAATCCTCCATTCACACCATACTAAACCTATGGCCTCCAAATACCTGATCCACCGGAACTCGGCTATTGCGGACAATGCCAAATTCAACATATTGATGGCAGACCTCGTCAGAGTAATGCGAAATGTCTCCTGCATGTGCGACCTTACAGAATTAAAGAGACATATACAACATTTCGTCCATCGCATGCAGTTCTCAGGTTACAACCATAAAGAAAGGATCAGGGTATACAAAGGAGCTATGAAGAAGTTTGAAACAATCAAACGCAACAATAGGAATGGGATTTGCCCACTCTATAGGAGCAAATCATGGAACACCATAGAAAAGACTAAGAAGAAAATAGGGAAGACAAGCTCATGGTACGATAGCCACAAGTACCAGAGCGTCATGTTCGTCGACACCACCCCTAGAAGCGAACTGGCGTACCGCTTTAGAAGGGCCCTAGACAAACTTAAGCTAAGAATTAAGGTTGTTGAAAGGCCAGGCAGCCCTATTAAATCCCTTATCAGTAGAACATACCCTTTCAGTAGAACCCCCTGCACTGATAGGAACTGTATTGTATGTAGATTTAGCCCACAAACGAACTGCAAAACCAGAAATGTGGTCTATAGTATAAGATGTACAGAGGGACGATGCAGAAATAAGACAATGACATATGTAGGCGAAACAGCAAGGAGCATAGGGGAGCGGGCAAACGAACATTGGAGGGAACTTAAGGAAGGGAAGAACTCATCAGTTCTGTACCAGCACGCTGAGCAAGAACATAGAGGCTCAATCAATAACATAGAAATTAAAATCTTATCTACACATAGCAGTGATGCAGCACTTAGACAAATTACTGAAGCTACACACATAATAGAAGAGAAACCTAGCCTGAATAGGAAACTAGAATGGAACACTAATACACACCACTAACAAACCACAAACCACAGCATGTGACAACATGTTACCCATAAACCAATAATAATATGAACAAAGTATAATACAATACATAGATAAACAAATGGAATTAAATACTACATACGTTAACAAAATTTAATTAAACACAAAAAAAACAAAAAAAACACACACACACACATGAACAAATGAATAAATAAAAACAAATACAAACGAACACGTATTAACAGAGAATATAGGTGATACAGACACTCCCCATACACACATGCACTTACAAAAGACACAGACACATTGAAGGACATGCATGCGTAGACACATACAATAGGAATACAAAATACAAAATGGCTGATAGTTAGCAAGGTGAGACACACATAAGAAAGAAGGAAGAAAAGGACCACTGATGAGGTCACAGAAGTGTGACGAAAGAACTCTGGCCGAAATAAGATTAAGATTAATGTAATATAAAGCTGAAGCAAATTAACACCAAATATACAGTGCGTGTGTTTTTATTGGCTAAACTGGCAATATGACCATCCCCATGTACAACAACAAATATATATATATATATATATATATGTATCTCTCTCTCTCTCTCTCTCTCTAGATATAACCGAGATTTTGTGAGGAGATGGATTCCTCTTTAAAGGAATGTCAACATTCAAGCGCTCTCTGGTTTTATCGTATATATCAATGAAATTTCTGGAATTCTGCTTTTCCATGGTAGAATTAGTGTTTATTATTTATTAGGCACTAGCATTATACATATTTTGGAGTTCCAGTATTTCATTGATATATAAGGGTATAGTCATAGTAATATATCATAAAGAAAATGGAGAGTTTGAACAGATCATAATCAATTTATTTACATTTTTTCAATTATATAAGCCTACAATCGTTTCTGTATCAATCTTCATTCGAATTACAATTAAAATTGCCTTATGAAATAACAAAGGTAGTTATTTCTTCAGGGCAAAAATTGACACATTTGTTTTTACATCCTAATAGAATGAGTGTTTATCAACAGACTAAAATAGTAACATGCATTTATGTGTGAATGTGCATGTTAGCATGTTGGAAGTTATTAGAAGTTATTATCTGGAAAATTTCCTCAACACATAAGTCATACCTCTTGTCCCCAATGGTATAAGATTTTGCTTGGCTAATTACTGCCCACTTTCGCTTATATTCCTTGTTTTTATCTTTTATCTCCTGTATCAATCTGCTTAAGCTAGTGCTATCTGTTTTATTCTTGTCTTTAAAGGTGCTTTTATGGTTAGCTATTCTTGTCTTTATATAATTTTCAGTGGAGCCTATACAGTAATAATTATATTCATCAGATTCTACCTCACACCTATATATTAAACTTTTTTGTTTTCAAAAATCTTTTAATGGGCAGTGGTTTTTAAATTTACAATCACAACTTTCCTTTTCAGTTTCCTTTTTAATAACACTGTGCCTATTTCCCCCTTCTACAGGATTATTTCCATTTTGTTTATTTTTAATGTTTTGGTTCCTAACCATAGGTTTTTTTTAGGGTACTCTGTTTCTTATCTGTCTTAATATTGGTATTTATAATTATTTTGTGTTTATTGCTTATGCTATAAGTATTCTCATATTTTATTACTAATGTTATTACTTTTATTGTTATCATTATGTATTTTTTTTTCTCATCTTTACTGGGTTACAAGTTTTTATTTTTCTTATCCATTTGAGAGACATTATGGGTTGTCACACTTCCTCCACTTGTGTTTTCCATATTTTTGTTATGCTCAACATCATTATTGTTAACAAGCAGGTTACCTGGATTGTTCTTACCTCTATTATCATAGAAATCATTCAATTTTTTATTATTCAGTCTAGATATAACATGTGCAATGTTTTTTGGAATGCAGAAGCCCACTTTTGGATTACATGCATTTATTATCTTGTGGTATTTATTTTCTTCCTTAAAATGCTTGGAGATAACTTTATAGAACAGTTTCACTAAATTGGTTTTAATTTGTTTTGCAAATGGAATTATTAGCCATGTAATATTGTTTTCACTGGGATTTCTATTAAAATAACCTTTATGTAGGTTTACTGTATTTATATATGGGGTATAGCATTTTATTGTGCTTTTATGAATTTTATTGTTTAGGTTTAGGATATCAACCCGTAAGCTTTTGAATAGCAACCCGTAAGCTTTTGAATAGCAACCCTTAAGCTTAAGTAGATTAATATGGAAGATATAAGATAAAAACAAGGAATATAAGCTAAAGTAGGAAGTAATTAGCCAAGCAAAATCTTATACCATTGGGGACAAGAGGTGTGACTTGTGTGTTGAGGAAGTTTTCCAGATAATACTTCTAAGCATAAACTTATCAACAGTAAAAGAGAAAGAGGATTATCCTGCCCACACAGGAGTAAATACATATTTAAAAATACAATTAAAATAGAAAAATTAAATAACAGTCGGTCTAATAGAAAATATAAAAATACAAGTTCTAGAATATAAGTTTATGATGTAAGTCTAATAATAACAACAAAATAAAACTCAAATTCTTGAAAGTAAGACACAACCACCATAAAACAAAAGTAAAATCTAGCCCAGTTACATGATATATAGCAAGCAATACCCCGATTAAATAGATGTAATTAAATTAATTAAATGAAATATAAAAATTAACCCCAGACACCAAAAATTATGACTAACACATCTACAAAATAATTAATAAAAATTATACTATCAATTCAAGTTCTCACAATTGATAATATAAATTAAAATGAAATAAATAGATTTACTTACTGATAAATGAAAAATAAGTATGTACACACCTATAATGGTTTCTCTGTTTCAAACATGCCAACATGCGCATGTGCACATAAATAAATGCATGTTGCTATTTTAGTTTGTTGATGAATACTCCATCTATAAGAATGTAAAAACAAATGTGTCAATTTTTGCCCTGAAGAAATATTTATCCTTCATTATTTCATAATGCAATTTTAATTGTAATTTGAATGAAGATTGATACAGAAATGATTGTAGGCTTATATAATTGACGAAGTGTAAATAAATTGATTATGATCTGTTCAAACTCTCCATTTTCTTTATGATATATTACTATGACTATAGCCACATATGTTGGTGAGAAGTAAACATCTATATGAAATACTGGAACTCCAAAATGTGTATAATACTGGTACCTAATAAATAATAGAAACTAATTCTACCATAGAAAAGCAGGATTCCAGAAATCTCATCAATATATATGATAAAACCGGAGGATGCTTGGATGTTGACATTCCTTTAAAGAGGAACTATCTCCTCACAAAACCTCACTTATATATGCATACATACATATATATATATATATATATGTGTGTGTGTGTGTATACATATATAGATATATATATATCACTCACTCTCCTTTTTTCATGCATTCTTTGCTTGCACTTTATCTCAAACTTTTCATATGAATTTGCTGAAATGATCTTCTGTTCAATCTTAATTTTCACTATGAACAAAAAGATATGCACATATAAACAAACACGTGCTGCTATTTTAGTTTGTTGATGAACACTCAGTCTATTAGGATGTAAAAACCAATATGTCAATTTTTGCCCTAAAGAAATATCTACCTTCATTATTTCATAATGCAATTTTAATTGTAATTTGAATAAAGATTGATATAGAAATGATCGTAGGCTTATATATTTGACAAAATGTAAATAAATTGATCATGATCTGTTCAAACTCTGCATTTTCTTTATGATATATATATGTGTGTGTGTATATGTATATATATATATAATCATCATCATCGTTTAACGTCCGCTTTCCATGCTAGCATGGGTTGGACGATTTGACTGAGGACTGGTGAAACCGGATGGCAACACCAGGCTCCAATCTAATTTGGCAGAGTTTCTACAGCTGGATGCCCTTCCTAACGCCAACCACTCAGAGAGTGTAGTGGGTGCTTTTATGTGTCACCCACACGAAAACGGCCACGCTCGAAATGGTGTCTTTTATGTGCCACCCGCACAAGCCAGTCCAGGGGCACTGGCAACGATCTCACTCGAAAATCCTACGGGAGCCAGTCAGGCGGTACTGGCAACGGCCACGCTCAAAATGGTGCATCTCATGTGCCACCCGCACAAGAGCCAGTCCAGGGGCACTGGCAACGATCTCACTCGAAAATCCTACGGGAGCCAGTCAGGCGGTACTGGCAACGGCCACGCTCAAAATGGTGCATCTCATGTGCCACCCGCACAAGAGCCAGTCCAGGGGCACTGGCAACGATCTTACTTGGCTTGCCGGGTCTTCTCACGCACAGCACATTTCCAAAGGTCTCAGTCAGTAGTCATCGCCTCGGTGAGGCCCAATGTACGAAGGTCTTGCCTCACCACCTCAGCCCACGGGTTCCCTCAACTGTTAGGGTGTGGCACTTTTTCACGCAGCTATCCTCATCCATTCTCACCACATGTCCATACCAGCACAATCGTCTCTCTTGCACACCACAACTGATGCTTCTAATGTTCAGCTTTTCTCTCAAGATACTTACACTCTGACGGGTATTCACATTGACATTACACATCCAACGGAGCATACTGGCTTCATAATATATATATATATATATATATTTTCCAGAGGATGTAGCAACTGTTACCAATATAGCATAAGAACTTACCTTAGGGGATCATTAACTAGATTCCTTAAGGGTCTTTCTCACAGTTTATATTTATATTATAAGGTTTTTAACATATATATATATGTACACACACACACACATATCTATCTATCTATATATATATTATATATATATATATATATATATATATATATATATATATATATATATATATATATATATATATATATATATATATATATATATATTACATATTATTACATATACACACGTACATACATGAGGTGTGTTCATCAAAGATTTCCCCTGACCCACTTCCATTTATTGCAGGAAACAGAACTTGTACAGGTATAATCATACGTGTCTCTACATGGCACATTATAAATTTCAGCTGTCCACTAATATTTGTTTGTCTTTTACGGTTGCTGAAGTGTACAAAGGTGTTTTAATGAAGGCAGTTGAATGCAGATCAGTGATCAGGTTCTTGTATTTGAAAGGTCATACATCAAAAGAGACTTTCGATGAGATGAAAGAAGTTTATGGTGATGATGCACCATCATACAAGATAGTCAAGCACTGGCATCACCAGTTCAAATGTGGTTGGACATCGGTAGAAACTGCTCCTATTCTTGGACAACCACATTCTACCATTGATGATGACACCATCCATAAAGTGGAAGCTGCCATTTTGGAGTATTGTTGCAGGGCTATTTGGTTACTAGCCCAAGAAATGAAGATAAGTGTAGGGTCCATGGAAAAAATGATTCATGACTATTTGCACATGCGGAAGTGGTTTGCACGATGGACTCCCCAGATGCTCACACCTTTTCAGATGCTGGAACAAATCAATTGCTCCCAGGCTCTTTAGTAATGTGCTAAGAAAGCAAGGAGGACTTGTTTGGCAGACTTATAACACAGGATGAAACATGGGTCCATCACTAAGATCCTGAGACTAAAGTCCAGTTGAAGCAATGGAAACATGATAACTCACAACCTGCAAAGAAGGCTCATGTCCAGCCCTCAGCAGGCAAGATGATGTTCACAGTCTTTTGGGACCTCTACAGATTAGTGATGATGGCAAAGGTCACCACAATTAATGGGGCATATTATGCTTCACTGCTACAGAAATTGTGGGATGCTATCAAAATAGAGAGGCTTGGAATGCTGACCAAAGGAGCCTGCCTCCTCCAAGACAATGCTCTAGTTTACAATGTACATGTTGCCCAGATGAAAGCACACCCCTGTGGCTATGAAATCCTTCCTCATTCTCCTTACTCTCCTGACCTCACACCATCTGACTTCCACATCTTTCCAACCATGAAGTCTTTTTAAGATGATGATGAACTTATTTCCTAGGTAGTCTTGGCTGCTGACACAACCTACTGACTACTACAGACGAGATTTTCACAGTTGTGTAAAGTGATGGGAGGAGGCATCACCATTGGTGGGGGCTATGTAGAGAAGGACTAATAATTATGCCTAGTTTCATTTATCCCAATCCTTGGGAAGTAGGTTAGGGGAAATCTTTAATGAACACTCCTCATGTATATATGTGTGTGAGTGTATGTGTGTGTGTGTGTGTATACATATATGTATATATGTACACACACATATATATACATATACACACACACACATATATATATATATATATATATATATAGTTGTGGCGTGCAAGAGAGACGATTGCGCTGGTATGGACATGTGGTGAGAATGGAGGAGGATAGCTGCGTGAAAAAGTGCCACACCCTAACAGTTGAGGGAACCCGTGGAAGAGGTAGGCCCAGGAAGACCTGGGCTGAGGTGGTGAGGCAAGACCTTCGTACATTGGGCCTCACCGAGGCGATGACTACTGACCGAGACCTTTGGAAATATGCTGTGCGTGAGAAGACCCGGCAAGCCAAGTAAGATCGTTGCCAGTGCCCCTGGACTGGTTCTTGTGCGGGTGGCACATGAGATGCACCATTTTGAGCGTGGCCGTTGCCAGTACCGCCTGACTGGCTCCTGTAGGATTTTCGAGCGAGATCGTTGCCAGTGCCCCTGGACTGGCTTGTGCGGGTGGCACATAAAAGACACCATTTCGAGCGTGGCCGTTTTCGTGCGGGTGACACGTAAAAGCACCCACTACACTCTCTGAGTGGTTGGCGTTAGGAAGGGCATCCAGCTGTAGAAACTCTGCCAAATCAGACTGGAGCCTGGTGTTGCCATCCGGTTTCACCAGTCCTCAGTCAAATCGTCCAACCCATGCTAGCATGGAAAGCGGACGTTAAACGATGATGATGATATATATATATACACACACACATATATGTACATATATATTTATGCATATATGTACATATATATATATGCATATATACATGTACATATACATATGTATATGCATATATATATGTACATATCCATATATACATATGCATATATATATATACACACATACACGCATGCACATACACACACAAAGATGCATACGTACATACATACATACATACATACATACATATATATATATATATATATATATATATATATATATATATATATATATATATATATATATAATCAAAATTAATCAAAGGACATAACAGTAAAAACTTTTATTTAAATCATCATCAAAATACACTGATAATATCTACAGAAATTAACATATATACATGTAAATAGATAGAAAACAAAGACTGAAAATATTAAGACAATGAATATTCATGTCTAAATATTATATTTATATATTAACAGATATTTATATAGAAATGGAGCACACCTACACAGAGTACAAACACAGAAATCAATGGTTGATTTTTGTAGTTATTATCAGTGTATTTTGATGATTGGCCACGACTATGATTTCACTTGACTTGATGAGTCTTCTCAAGCTCAGCATATCACCAAAGGTCTCGGTCACTAGTCATCACCATGAGGTCTGACAGTTGAAGATCATGCTACCGGCAAAGGCCATGATTATGATTTCACAGGTGCCATTCACATGACACTGGCAAAAATATTTGTATATATACATTCAAAATAAATCCTAACTCAGTTTTAACGATCAGTATTCCAGTTGTTTGATCAACTGAATGATCTACAGGTTAAATTAGTTTTTTTTCCAGCATACAAGTTTAAACTTTTCAGATCGAAATTTACAGATAAAAAAGGTAGATCAACTTATACACAAAGATGACTTTGGAGAACCAAGAATTCCATGTGAACTGCAGCAGGATTTGGGAAGATAGCGAAAATGTTTGAATGTTTACACTATATATTTAAACTACATATTATGTCCACTAGTATGCCCGAAAATACAGTATAGCATAAGTAACAGAGTATCCAACAGACAGTTGTACTCTTTACATAATCTGCAGCGCGAATGAGTTGACTCACTGTGTTACAGGTTGACTCTGTCAATAGCAGGAACAATTTACTTACAGAATTTCTAGCTGTTTAATTTCACACACAAATCAAACCTAGTCTATAGCAGAAGACACTTGTCTAAAGATCTTTGCAGTGGGATCAAGCTCTGGATTTGTGATTGTGAGGCAAACTTCTTAACTATTTGGTCAATGGTGGGAAAACAAATGTAAAATTGGTCTAATATGTAAAAAAAAAAAAAGATTCTAAACAAAGGACTTTTTAGTAAATGAAATAGTGAAATTTTTCAGATTGCCATGTTTACTGTTGCACTATGCATACATGCGTTCTCTCTTCTCTCTTAAATGTTTAAAATGAGTTGTTATTAATAACATTATAGTTTTTCTGATTATTAACTTAATCATAACAGCTGGAGTACATATATATATATTTTTTAATATAGTTGGTTTTGGTTAATTGCATAGCTTCAGTGACTGAAATTCTTATGTAATTAACTGAATTCATTTAGTAATCAATAAATTATGAAAATTTGATATAATTGTAACAGTAAGTCAATGTGACTATTATATATGTATGAGTGATATAACAAAACAAGAATAAACTGGTTTTTACTTCCAATTCATTTTGTTTCATTGAACATTGATCTATTAGGTTGTTTCACATGAAATGTCGCATTTTAAATTACTTGTTATTTCAGTCATTTAAAAACTCAATTATATATACCTTGCATTTAATATTGACTCTTTTTCTTTCCCAACAATATTGGTATACAAAATTCGTACTCACAAACCTCATGAAAATGTTAATAACCAAACTATGTTGAGTGATTTTCTTGTATGAGTACAAATTGGGTCACTCTGCTGCAGGAGCTCTACAGAATATCAAGCCTTTGGTAATGGTTTTGTTGACATCAGAACTGTTCAAAGATGGTTCCAAAGCTCTCGTTCAGGAGATGATTGCCTTGAAAATAAACCAAGGGGTAAGCCAAAATCAGTTATTTGGCATGATGGATTAAATGCTTTGGTTGAACAAAATCCAAGAACAAAGGTTTGAAAAATTTCAACAGAACTCCAAACATCTCGCACAACTGTTTTTATACACCTGTAAAAAATTGGAAAAGTCAAGAAAACAGATAGGTTTGTTCCACATCAACTAAATGAGATTCAAAAAAATAGATGCCTCAAAGAACGTTCCTTTTTGCTTTCTCAAATGGAAAAAGACCATCAAATCGTTACATGTGATGAGAAATGGATACTCTTTGACAACAGCAGGAGAACAGGACAGCAATTAGATGCAGGAGAGTCACCTAAACACTACCCAAACCCACCATTGCACCCTAAAAAGTTAGTGGTTACTGTATGATTGTCTTTTAAGGCAATTTTTCATTATTCATTTTTGCAACAAGGAAAAATGCTATCAGCAACATCGGATTTCCAGGAAATTAATTGTATGCATGAAAAAGAAGTAACCCAGACTAGTGAATAGAGATAGCCCAATTTTGCTCCATAACAATGCACGTCCTCACACTTCTCAAGCTATGGTCCAAAAGTTGCAAAGCCTGAATTATGAGATTTTGCAACATCCTCCCTATTCCCTTGGTATCTCTCCTACTGATCATCACTTATTTAAGCATTTTGAGCTTTTCATAAGCAATAAAACAATCCTAAATAGAGAAAAAGTAATTGAAGCATTTGGACAGTTTATCACAGCAAAAGATGAATTTTTTTTTACTGATGGAATATATGACAAAGAAACGTTGGGTAAATGTCATAAATGAACATGGATCATACTTTGATTAAATAAATCAGTTCTCTAACACTTCTGAAACATTTTATTGTTACCTTTCAAATATGACATTTCATATGAAACAGCTTAATATATATCTTATAAAGTTTACTACAAGCTCAGCAGTGTCGAGTTCATTACTTCACAGGACACAACCAAGACATTCAATTTACTTTCACTTCAAGCTGTTTTATTTTTTTTATCAATCCATTCATCCCTTCCTCCCTCCCTCTATTTCCTCTCCTTCCCCCTCCCTCAATCCATCCATCTATTCACCCATCCATTCATCTTTTTCATTCACTACTCCTAGGAAGGTTTAGGAGTACAGTCCTTAATCTACTTCCACCATATTCCATATAACTCTACTCTTCTCTCCTTCCCATCTCAATACTTGTGTAACAAGGGATTGTACTGGACCAATTGGTATCTGATACACCCTCCATCATCCTACTGTTGTCAGCCACCTCTCCATTTCATGTAGGTTGCTTGTTCTTGACACCCATCTCTTTATTACCACCAACTATTTTTACAACTATCTATTCGTGTAGCTGCCATTACTGTTTCTCTTCCATTACCTTCTGCCATTACTATCTCTCTCTCTCTGTGTCTTCCCCCTCTCTCTCTTTCTTTAATTACTGTCTATCTTTACTGTTTCTTTCTCTCTCTCTCTGTAACCTCTGACATTGCTGTCTGTTGTCTGTTTCTTTCATTACACTCTGCCATGACTCCTGACATTGTTTCATCCACATCTACCACTCTGTCTCCACTGCCATACTCTTGCTTCTTTCTCACTCTCATTCTAGTTCATGTTCTATCCCTATATCTTCAATTCACACAAAATGTGAAATAGTGAAGATTCTTCAGTTTTACAGATTACAAAGCAATATTGGTAGTCATATGATAAAAATGCACTCAGTACACATTATAAAGTGGTTGGCAAAAGAGCAGAGAGACCATGTAGGTGTCAAGAGACCTTTTAGTTTTGTCTTGCCAAGGTATTACAGCCTCATCTCTATTGCTTGTCTCACAATAAACTGCACCTTTTACTCTTTTACTCTTTTACTTGTTTCAGTCATTTGACTGTGACCATGCTAGAGCACTACCTTTAGTCGAGCAAATCGACCCCAGGACTTATTCTTTGTAAGCCTAGTACTTATTCTATCGGTCTCTTTTGCCGAACCACTAAGTTACAGGGATGTAAACACACCAGCATCATCGGTTGTCAAGCGATGTTGGAGAGACAAACACAGACACACAAACATATACACACACATATATATATACATATATACGACGGGCTTCTTTCAGTTTTCCATCTACCAAATCCACTCACAAGGCTTTAGTAGAAGACACTTGCTCAAGGTGCCACGCAGTGGGAATGAACTCAGAACCATGTGGTTGGTAAGCAAGCTACTTACCACACAGCCACTCCTGTGCCTATCTAGAAAAGTAATATAACTCTGAATAAGAATTGGCTGTGGAACTCTAACCAGCCATGCAAGCAGAGAAAGTGGATGTAAAATGATGACAAAGATGATGATGATGATGATGCTGTATCAGCCGGATAATGATTTGACATATCCTCTAAGACATTTTTCTCAGTTACTCAAACTTAGCTTGATTATAAATCAAGCTAAGTTTGAGTAACTGAGAAAAACATCCCCATAGTTAAATTTAGACACTTTGAATTACTTAATGTTGACATTTAGGGTCATATAATTTATCAAAAATCTAGTTGGGTCAATCTCAGGTTATGTTGTTGATAATGAAAAGAACAAAATGCTTAATTAAAGACTATTTTTTTAACAATGAAGATTTATTTATTGAAGAATTTTATTATATAATCCCCAAAATTGGATGAAATGGCACCAGAATTTGAGCTTTGAAAGTCTTAAATGCATTGAAATAGTAAGAATAGCTTGAATATATTTGACTTTTTTAACATGGGTTGTTTTTAAACATGTAGTACTAAAATATGAATCACTTTTATATTAAACTAGGTCTTTAGCCATTGCTATGCTGTTGGTAAAAATATTTGCTTATCATGCACATACCTTCTTTTAATAGTAGATTGTTATATAGTGAAAGCCTTGTTTGTTACCATGGTGACAACACTCTACCTATCTATCAAGCTTTCAAATGTCTGTCTGTATCTGTCTCTGTCTGTCTGTCTGTCTGTCTATCTGTGTCTCTCTCACTGTATTTCTCTCTCAACAACAAACTGTTTTTGTTGAAATAAATCTTAGTTTTATCTTTCACACACACACACACACACACACACACACACACACACACACACACACACTCTATCTCTCTCTCTCTCACTGAATTTCTCTCTACAACAACAGCCTCACATTATAGTGAAAGTGTTTTTTTAAAGTTTGTGTTGCCTTGACTCTATACTGAAAAATATACACAAACACAGATATAGAAATACACACACACACACACACACACAACCATAAAAATAACTATCTATGTTGTTATGTGATGAAGGTCCTCTTTTTTTTTTGAAGTCTGTGTAGCATTGTGTTAACAGGCTTGCACTTAAAATTCCTATGTTTTTAATCAAAACTTGATAGTTACTATGGTGACAACACTACCTACCCACTTGTCTGTCTGACTGCCTGTCTGTCTGCCTGTCTGTCTATCTATCTATTTATCTATCTATCTTTTTCACACACACACTCTTTCTCTCTTACTATATTTCTTTCTCAGCAACGATTTTTACTCCTCTTTTTCTCCTCCTTTACATATATCTTGTGATGGACAGACAGACGGAGATCAGCTTCTCTTTTGTAATATAAGATATAGAAAAATCCCCAATTTTATGCTACATTTTATAACGTTTTTATTTTACTCAAAATAAGGAGAAAATCTTTTGTAGGTAATTAGAATTAACTTTATTTGTGCCTGCAATTAATTGGACATTTTTACATAGATTTGGTGCTGAACAGATGTTTTGAAAAGTTATGCAAATATCTTGATTTTTACATCTAGATTAAGATTTGTTCAGTTTGATCCTCAATCATCATCATGTCTTATTCTTAGTTTCTACCTTACTGAAATTTAAAACTACACATGAGCGACTAGAAAATAAAAACAAATATATTGCAAAAATCTCATGAATTTTCAGAAGGTCATATAAAGGAGAAGGTCGTAGTGGTGGTAGTGGTGTAAAATGTTAAAATAGTGGAAATTGAATAAATATTAATGAGAGAAGAAACGTCTAAGTCAGGGATGATTGAATGCATTTGGTGCTGGAAAGGAAATCATACAGCACTTGAACAGCATTTACATAATTGATAGAGAACCACAGTAGAAACTTAGAAAAATCAGAACAATAGTACTGCCAGTAAGCTTGGTTATAACATCGAAAAATAAATATTAAAAAAAACATCCAAAAATGTTACCACCTCGTCCCACGTCTTCCTAGATCTACACTTGTCGAAAGAGTAGACCCAAAAAGACATGAGACAAAATGGTCAGATATGATTTTCAGATGTTGAGACCCATGGAGGCAATGACAAGTAAGTAAGACTTTGCTGATTTGCTGTGCTTGAGAAGACGGGTGTCAAGCTAAGTGAATCATGATCATTGCCAGTATTGGTAACACATAAAAGGCACCTGTGCCAGTGACATGTAAAAGGTACGCATGCCGGTGACATGTAAAAAACACCCAGTACACTCTGTAAAGTGGTTGGCATTAGGAAGGGTATCCAGCCATAGAAACCAAGCCAAAACAGACAACTCTAGCCTGGTGCAGTTCTCTGGTTTACCAGTCCCAGTCAAACTGTCTAACGCATGCTAGCATGGAAAATGGACGTTAAATGATGGTGGTGGTGGTGATGATGATGATGATGATGATGATGATGATGAAGAACTACTCTTAGTTTAAAAATAGATTCCTAGTTTGAATCCATAATGATGGTGGTGGTGATGATGATGATGATGATGATGATGATGAAGAACTACTCTTAGTTTAAAAATAGATTCCTAGTTTGAATCCATACTGATGGTGGTGGTGATGATGATGATGATGATGATGATGATGAAGAACTACTCTTAGTTTAAAAATAGATTCCTAGTTTGAATCCATAATGATGGTGGTGGTGATGATGATGATGATGATGATGATGATGATGATGATGATGAAGAACTACTCTTAGTTTAAAAATAGATTCCTAGTTTGAATCCATCCTGGTATTATCAAAACTGATGATGATCAAAGATCAGACTAGCCAAATATTGTGCAGATATTATGTAGTCGTTTTATCTTTTACTTGTTTCAGTCATTAGACTGCAAACATGCTGCAGCATAGTATTGAAGAATTTTAGGTGAATGAATTGACCCCAGTACTTATTATTACTTTTTAAAGCCTGGTACTTATTCTATCAGTCTCTTTTGACAAACAGTTAAGTTATAGGGGAGGTAAACATGTCAACACTGGATATCAAGTAGTAGTGGTGCTGTAAACATACCAACACCAGTTGTCAAGTAGTTGTGGGAGACAAACACACACACACACACACACACACACACACACACACACATGCACGCACACACGCGCGCACACACACACATGGCAGTTGTTGTTCAGTTTCCATCTACCTAATCCACTCACAAGGCTTTGGTCAGCCCAAGGCTATAGTAGGAGATACTTGCCCAAGGTACCATACTGTGGGACTGAACCCAGAACCATGTGGGTGGGAAGCAACTCTAATAAGTCCAAAAATTAAAATCCAAACTAATTTTTTGCAATTGAATTTTCTCATCAACCAATACTCTTCAATTTTTTATTGATCTAGTCATCGAAGTTGTAGTTTAAATCTACTACATATGATAGTTCCTATTTTTGGATACTAAAAACTGACAAGGTAACTCTATTGTATGTTATCAAAGCATACAACAGTAAGTCCTATCTCTAAAGTAGTTAACTGTACTAATTTTAGTGACAGTCAGCTTATTTAGAGTATTGCTTTCACATCTGAGGCAATTGTAAATTATGTTTGACAACAGTGAAATCCTATGTTCTGTGCATAGATAAAATGACATAAACCTACATTACTCCTTCAGGCTTACAATTACTTAAATAATGACAATAACAACAGTAATAATGAGAAACACTATGTATAAAATACCCTTTTGTGATAGTAAAGTGTATAAAATCTAAATGAAATATTTTGAAATATTTAATGAATATTCTGAAGTATTTAAAATTGATAAAAGTTGTTTTATGAGTTTATTGCATAAATTGAATGATATGTAATGCTGAGATTGCTCTATATTCTGATTTGAATTAACACTTTAAAAAATAGTTGTATGTGTTATAATATTTAGGTTTTAAAATACCAAATATTAACAGGATTATAAAGTTGGAGATAAAAATTGTTTGCAAGACAAACAGCTTCAATATATCGATTATTGCAACCAATAAGGTGTAGCAACTGTATACATAAAGGAAGGTAGCAAGAATATCTGAATAAATTTCTTAGAATCTTTCAACATTACTTGCCTATACTAAACTTGAGAATCTGTGATAAATTTGATTAGTTTCTGCTCTTGATCTTATTTGTTCTTCATGTTATTGATTTTTGGAGAAAATTTGAACACTGAGGAGATAATATGTTATCTCTTTGCAGTTTGTTGCAGATATTAAGTTACTATCACTGGTTCAAAAGGTGCTTATAAGATTTTATTTTAGTTGAAATATTTCAGCCAAAATGAACCAAAGATCTTTCAAATCTGAGGTTCTTAATCAAATTTAATATTAAATGATATCATGATACAGAAAAAAAAAATGGAGAAGAGGCTTGTTGAAATGCATGAAATATTTAAATTATCCTCCACATAGACACTCTTCCTTCATAAATATATTCGCAGGGGAAAAGAAATCAGATCAACCATTGATAAGTAACAAATTTAAGCCCAGCAAATTAGAATCAAGGTGCATTACTTACATTCAAATAGAGACAATTTGACAAAATCTGAAAGATTACAAGTGTACAAAGTAATAAAGGTTACAATCAGATTGAAATTACTGTAGTATAATATGAAACTGTTAGAAAGCACAATATCTGAGAAGGAAAATGAATCTATTTACAATGGTTATAGTATTGCTGAGAATATGGCAGTGCTCAGGATTAAAGCTTCAGGAAAATAGTTAAAGAGGGAAAGAGAGAAAAAAATCAAGGACCATGTGAAAACGAAAATGTTGAAGGTAAAATAACAATAAAACAAAAATAAGTGCACCAAACAGCAAAAAAAATATGGATATACCAATAATATGGTGAAGAAATATGTTAAGAAGAGAAAAATATGATTGTTTTGCTGAACATTAAGACAGAAGTCATCAAGAAAGTTCACAAGATGATAGACTGTCTATCAAATCTTAAAGTAAATTTATTAAATACTGAAAAATAAGAAAAAGTTTAAAAAATGGTCTGAATATTAAGAAAGCTCAAGGCAGTGAGCTGGCAGAATTGTTAATATGATGGGCAAAATGTTTCACAGCATTTCATCTGTTTTTAAGTTCTGAGTTCAAATCCTTTTGGAGTAATAAAATAAGTACCAGTTGAGCACTGGGGTTGATGTAATTGACTTACTCCCTCCCCCAAAATTACTGGCCTTGTGCCAAAATTTGAAACCAGTATTAAAAAAGTTGGAATGTAAGTGTATCAGAAAAGTTAAGACATCAAATGAAACGATTAAACAATCATTGACAGTGTAGAATCACAATCCTTATATTTACAAAAAATATATTACGATCATATCTTAAGGATGATTCTTCATGTCTCTCCTCAACTAAGGTGGTTCTGTAAGTAGTTCTTCCACAAATAATCATTGTATTTGTCACTCAATTTGCTTCTTACTCCACACTGTACACACAGCATAATCACCTCTCAAACTGTCCTTCTTTAATTTCTCCTACCCTTAATAAATTTTTCAATCTTTTTATCTTTACCATCATCTATTCCAATCTGTGCTACATGTGATAGTTTGCCTCATTTCTAACTGAATCGTCTATTTTGTAGTCTCACTCTGATCCTGCTACTTATTATCCTATCATCATCTAGCCTACAAAATAAGCAGCTCCTGGATAATCTTGAGTTGCTTTCCATTCTCAACGACTTCAACTAAAACATTTACATACAACCATCGATCAGACAAATAGGAAAAAGTAATTCAAATTGGTTAGGTCTTTAATATGTCTGGCATGTGAATTTCCCAGCTAATCAACTTGTTCTTCATCTTTTTTCTGAATTCATGAATCAAAAGTTTCTTGTTATATTACTCCATTAAAGTATGTAGTGATGAGACTCTCTCTGACCCACATCCTATCTGTTCAGTTTTAGACTCTTGCATTCATTCTTCTGTACATTAATGATTTATTTGCTTCAATGCTTCAATGCTTTACAATGCTTTACTACTATGCAGATGATACACTCATCATTCTGTGTAGTTCCACACACAGAACTCTTCCACAAGAAACTGAGATACTTCATACCAGACTTTCATTGCTTTCATGAAACTTGAAAAACACCTTTCAATGATATGACCAACTGTCCATTGCCTGCTGTAAAATGCTGCATAGAAGTCCTTGTTCTCAATTTTACAAGGAACATCCACCTCTCCAGAGCTTATTATGACAATTCTGTAGTTCTCATTCTTCTGCAATATACATACGGCATGTTGTATCTCTAGAAATTCTACTCTGGTCTTCATTGACCAGAATGTCTCTGACCTGGTCAATCATATCCATCCTCATCACTACATCAATTCCTTTGACAATGCAATCATGATCACGTTGACTATCAACTTCACAGTACTTGAACCCTTACATCAAACCTTCCTCTCATCAACTGCACTTATACTGTTCAACATTCCACTAGCTATCTGTCAGTTTTGAAGTCAATAAGATAATTGTTTAACTCACATCAACCAGGATTCTTGCCTTGCTTTCTCCTATCAAAACTTTCACCACAGATAGCAAATGAATGCCTCTATTCAGTTAACAATGGCTTACTTTATGACTAGCCTGGTCACATCAATAGCAAATCAATTCTGGTTTGGGCTCTGACCATATATAACTTGTGACAACTGAAACACTACTTCTTAAATGCTTGAATCTGCCTAATCCTCTCTACTGATCCTTCACTGCTGGCTGTCTCATTGTAAACACTGTCATACGGTTTTGCGTTTTGTTCACTATTAACACTCTAAGCTCTGGATCCCAAATCTCCTATAGCTATGGAAGATTTGCTATCCAATGCTGCAGCCTTACTGATATGTGGTCAGGGAAATCAGTTACAGACACTAGCTTGACTGTCCTTTCTATTTCTGGTCTTGTATATCCAACTAGTCCTGCCAACCTCCTGACCTCATTAGCAAACATATCTGTAAGGGACGACCGTGCGAACTCATAAAAGGAGAAATGGTGACGAATGGAAAAACAGAGGACTCCTTTTATTTAAACGTGTCACACGGTTGAACATACAAATATATATATCAATGGATGATATACATAATATGTTATGCGACGATAACATAGATGACCAGTAATGAAAGACCACAACCGTATAAGATGAATAACAGAGATATTTATTGTAGCGTTAAAAATGTATGTCTGTGTGAGAGTGTGAATGCGACATATAATAACATAATCAAAGACAGGCCGTCATACAAAGAAAAGTGTGTATGTGAGTGATACATGTGTGTATGAGAAATATTACAGCAGAGAAAAAGAGAGTCAATAACACGTGAACAATTATACCAGATCTTTAGTACACTATAGGAAAAGTTCTGTATGTGAAAGTGAGTTGGCTGAGTGTGGCAGAGCTGATCACTAGTTGGGATGTCGTGGCATCGATGCCGGGCCGTGATTCTTGTTATACAGATGTTCGTCGCTGGCTGAGAATTTCTTGTCTGTTTAAGAACTCTTGTCTGTTTATTTATCGTGGTGAAGCTGAGTCACCTAACAGAATCGAAGTGAGAGATGTGCCGCGGAGGTTTGGTTTGGTGTACATAGTAAGTCGTGTTGACGCTGGTGGTGTAGAGGCTGCTTGGTCATGACGATGGTGCTGGTTAGTAGTCGTAGACTCGTATTGCTGATATGGCGACGGCGGTGGTCATCGTTGGCTGGACGAAGCTGCTGAAGTGGTCGCTGGCTGCTGCTGCTGTTGTCGTGTGGTACACGGAACAGTTCTCAAAGAGAAACTGGACCGAGACAAATTATTGGGTATGAGTTAAAGCTATTTATAACAAACTATGGGCTCCCAATGGCTTCAGAATTTTACTCTATCACGTGACCTTATTAGGGGCCGTGATTGGTCAGTTTGCGTTCTGGCGGGAAAGGTTCGAAGAAGTTGCCGATTCGAATAATAATCAGTCACGTGATGATAAGGAATGGGTTCTCTACTACGCTCGCATTTATTTATATTTAAATGAGAAGATTGTATGTAATGGCGATAGTAGTTTTGTATCTAGTGACGATAGGTAGTTTCACTACATATCCACCTCGGCTCTGTAAATTTTCCCTCCTTAGCCTACTATAGGGTTCAAATGCTCTCTCTCTAAAAATCTCTTTTAGTTTGCTTCTGTATTGAGCTGGGCTTCTCCATTGATCTCTAGATATAGAGCCAACACTGACCCCTCTTGATACAACAGCATAAAGCTTGCTACATCACAAATCCCCTGCAACTTCACAACCAGCCTCATCTTCTTCACTCATACAATCACATTTGCCTTGCCACTAAACTACCTTTTTACTTAACCATTTATTTTTACCTTATTTGACATAATTTTTCCAGTTATGAGCTGAAAAAGGTTGCAAGCGAACAATAGAAAATGCTTGCATGCTTTCCTAAGCCACAAACCTTCTACACCAATTCTCCAGGGTGCTCATACAGAAGAAAGAAGGTTCTGGGTCTCACTGTGAAGATGCAGAATGTGCATCAACAAATGGCTGCAGAGGAATCAAGCTTTACTCCTTTCTTGTGGGTTCCCACATGCAAAGTGACACCTTCTAGTGAAAAAGGCACATACCACTAATTACCTCTCAATACACCATCCCAACTTACTGCCACCACCAGCTAGCCCAGTTCACAACATCACAATAAGAAACCTTTAAAGACTGAAATGTTTAGAAATTTTAGTCAATCAGATCCATTGTTTTTTGTTCATGTGTTTTGCTTTCATTTTTGAAAGACAACTATGACAATCATTACAAATTACAATTTTTGAGAA
This sequence comes from Octopus bimaculoides, assembly GCF_046866305.1. Classification (NCBI taxonomy): domain Eukaryota; kingdom Metazoa; phylum Mollusca; class Cephalopoda; order Octopoda; family Octopodidae; genus Octopus; species Octopus bimaculoides. Next base: position 48,389,224 of record NC_142933.1, on the reverse strand, counting down.
ATTAACAGAACAATGAAAATATTTAATGAAAGAGAACAACAAATTAATGTTTGCAATGGAATTTTGTGATGCAATATAAACCTTAACCTTAACCTAAACTCTAACACTAAAACCTAATCCTAAACTTTGATCCCTAATTCCAAGATGGTTTCAATCATTTGCTAAGGAGACATACAAATAACATCAACTGATGGATGAGATGTTGAGAATGGATAAATCTTATTGGTTAAAGTTACAAAAATTTTTAGTTTTTAAACGTTATTTATAAAAATTTCTATAGAGGTGACAAGTTGGTAGAATTGTTAGTGAGTTGGACAAAATGCTTAGCAGCATTAGATCTTTTGTTTGGCTGCACCTGTGGAAATTTTAAAGTTTAGTGAAAATTTTAAGATTTGGTGTATTAATGTAAATTTTCACACTGAATCTCAGGGGCTAATTCACTTTTTCCAGAAATTTTTTTAAAAAAGGTTATAGAGGTTTTATGTTTGATAATTTTTACCCAGCCAGAAAACAGGATTTGGAAGCTATCATTTTGTGCATGACAGCCCGTGTTGTTAACTGTAAACAAATGAAATATTGGTGGAATTCTGCTTTACACATGCCGTAACTTTTTTTTATCTTTTGGAATTTTCTCATGACCACCATTTAATAAGTGAAAAATGACTATGTGAGGAAGCAATTTTTTAACTGCTTGGCTTGTTACTATGGAAACAGGCATCTATATGTCTAGCTTGCAAACTTTAAAAGCTATTAACTTGCTATTTATTGATTTATGGCAAAAATGAACTTCATGTCAATGATTACTTTTCAAAACTACACCAATATGCCAAATATGAAATCGATTAGAACAAAAATTGAAGAAATTGAAGAAAAGATCTGTGGCATTTCTTCCGGCTCTCCGGGGTTGATAAAATAAATACCAGCTGAACACTTGAGGCGATGTAATTGACTTACCCTTCTCCACAAAACTTTAGGCTTTGGCCTATAGAAGAACGAATTATTAATTTCTTCAAAAAATGGTTCAGCTTTTTGTAATTGACATCTGTTTAGAAAGTTTTAAGAAGAGTGACAAATCAAAAAGAACCAAAACAGATTATGGTACAAAGTGCTGTTGTATCTAGAGGAGTCGAATTTTGGCACAAGGTCAGCAATTTCTGGAGAGAGGGTGAGTCAATTACATCGATTCCATTTGCTCCCTGAAAGGATGAAAGACAAAGTTGATCTCGGCAGAATTTGAACTCAAAACGTAAAGACAGTCGAAATGCCTCTCAGCATTTTGTCCAGCATGCTAACGATTCTGTCAGCTTGCCGTCTTAAGGGACTTTTCATATATTGAGTCTTTTCTTAAGTCAATGTTCGTTGTTTTATGTATATAAAAAAAAAGACTTTCACCTTTTAGCCATATATACATAAGTGAAGTTAAAATTTAGCGAAAAACAATAGTTTACAAGAGTAAACAGTAAGAAAAAGGCAAAATAAATGGGGAAATTAGTTATTAGATAATCAAAGTATAGACACGCACACTTCCTCAATTATAATATTGTATCAGGGGAAACAGATGTTTCCCTCTAAAAAAAAAGTTTTGAGACTCCTGAAAACAGTCATGTCATTACAGCAGTTGTGAAGGTGAGAACAATGGATTAGCCGGCACCTTTCATACATCAACGAATTAGGACTTCAAAGGTGTCAAAAATCTGACACTCCAACCGCTCAATATTCGATTATCGAAAGGTTAGATCTAAATGTGACATGAACACAACTTGGTAGAATACATAGGATTTAAGAGCCCTATATAATCCCTCATAACTTTTTTATCTTTTAGAATTTTCAGAAAACGGGAATTTATACGATTATGAAAAAGAAATTCTTTTCTTTCTTTTGTATGTGATTTAAGGGCGATTTAGCTGTTGTTTTTTGCATATCATACGACCATCTGATTCTCCCCACAAAGGCGGTGACCTGCAGAAACGTTAGCACGCCGGGCGAAATGCTTAGCAATATTTCGTCTGTCTTTATGTTCTGAGTACAAATTCCGTCGAGGTCGACTTTGCCTTTCATCCTTTCGGGGTTGATAAATTAAGTACCAGTTGCGTACTGAGCCGATCTAATCGACAGGCACCCTCCCCCAAAATTTCGAGGCTTGTGCCTGGAGTAGGAAAGAATGTTTTTCTCCCCATAAATACATTTAATGCAACGATGATGCACCCGAGGGTGGTCCGTTGGTTGGATATAAGTAAAAAAAATTTCCGTATTTTAAACTGATTTAGAAAAAAATTCGGAAAAGAGTGGAAGTTTTAGAATTTATGGGTGGTGGGAGGATTTAAAAAAAAAATTTTTTTCCCCGTTATATAATCGTATAAATTCCAGTGTATATAGTACACAAATTTGCAAACATTTTCTTAAAATTTCAAAAGATGAAAAAAGTTGTAATATTCAGAAATAATGGAAGAATATAAAAATAATTTAGGGGATTTCATTGTGCAAATAAGTTTGTGGTAGATTGTTGCTGATAGCATTCTACATTATAACAACAAATTATTGAGAAAAAAAAAAAAAATCTCATAGAACAAGTTTTACTTCAAGTATCAGTGTCAAAAGTTGGGTCACTCGTCATATACTGCTAAGATCAAGTTTTAAATTATTTTACCTATTAGTGCTTTATATTCAAAGTAAACATACTGGGCAAATATTCAAGTAACATTTGATATAAATTTCCCCCTCATTATATCCTGAAAGGACACTTAATATTCCAGTTCAAATAATATCACATCATTTTGTTATTCTTTCTTCGCGCTTGGATTACAAGTGAATATTTACAACCCACTTATTTAAAACTCGCTTATTCCTTGAGGTAAGGCCAATAATTTTCATATTGTTTTATGTTCCCTGCCTTCAACTTTCTCTAAACATTCTATTTGTGCCAAGAGTTCAAGTGACTGTTAGAAACTTAACTCATTATAGACATTCTGGTAACACTAGTCTCTTCACTTATTATTAAGTGCATATTGTTTTTGTTTCTATTTATTTATGTTTCTGCTCATATCGATTCTTTGATAGCTGGAGAGCGAGAGCCTGAAAGTAAACTTAATTTCATCATGGAATTTTTCTTTTACATGTTAATATTTTTCTTTTGAAAACTAATGTTTTTTTTTCTCTCTTTGAATCAAAATCGGATGAAATGTTAGTGTTGTTATTTATTTCTGATGTTTTATGAATTAAATACAAAAATAATTATGTTAATGGAAAGTGGAATTTTGCCGACGAAATTAATCAATTTGCTATTGCGGCAAATCTAATCTCATTAAAAAAATACACTGCAGTGTTGGAGAGTAATTGTTGCAGTTAGTAGAGGTCAGGTCTGTTTATATGCATATATGTGCTTAGAAAAGAGTCCCCATATATAAATCGGTTGGAAATTTAATTTGATAACTAAAAATCAGATTCCTCAAAACAGGCCCGAAGTTTTTGCTAAACAATTAGAAGCATTCGATTTAACCCACTTGTACACAGGTTCAGATGTAAAAATATTCTTTAAACAACCGACCACAAACAATTTTAAGGGCCACCAACAATATGTGTATAAATCCTAGATGCATACCTTCAAAAACAACGATCATAGATTCTATAAACCCAGCTAGAAATAGCTCTGAAATTCAAACTATAAACAAACATTTTAAGTGCTAAACCAACATAAGAGATATGAGTAGTATCTGATCGATAACAATAGTATGTTGCATTGAGAAGTGGATGTCTTCGAAAGTGGTTGATATCTGATGCAAAGCAAATACACTAGAAGATCAGAAGAAACATTTACACCATATAACGTGCATATTTTAATTGGAAAGTTGTTCACGACGTGCAGTCTTATTTATCACCAGTAAAAATGAATTCCAAGACAACTAGCGGTGCTTTATGTGGACAGAATAACAATCCTGCTCCCGAACAATCTAACAAAAACAGTTTAAATAAAAATCGGAAAATTTAGAAGAGATGAGTTCATTGAAGAAATGAATGATAAATCATGCAAGAAATTACGTTCTGGATGCAGACATACACTCCAAGTCCAACCAATTAGACCTGTTATTCCGACTTTCTTCATGGCACCTGTCATGAGAATAGTTTATATAAAAAAATCACTTTCTTTAATACATATGACTCATCTCTTTTCAGTTATTTTTACCTTGTCGCACCTTGCCACAGATAGATTATTTATATTAGTAATCCCTCACTAACCGAATTTCAGGCCTAGCAAAGTTGTTTCCCTTGATACCAATATCCTTTTCTCACCTTCAGTTGTATTTAGTTTGGGAACATTTTGGTTAATTCCACACTTCCGTCTATCTCATAGATTATAAATTTTGTTAGGTCATTCTGTTAATTAGTGTTATGGTCATCCCTACAGATATCCCATACAAATTATAGCCAGCACTGATTTTTGTTACGACTTTACGTATTCGAGACATCAGATGTAAAGAAACAAAGAGATCGAAGATGAAAAGAGGGTAACAGGCGTATATGCCATATTTCAGGAGTATTTGCTCCTTCTTCAGCATCCATCTAACCCCTTAATCATCCACAAACACATTGCTTTATGTTAAAATATCTATAGAAATAACCTTAGTGTGGTGGTTGGCACTCCATCTGTTACGACGATGAGGGTTCCAGTTGATCCGATCAACGGAACAGCCTGCTCGTGAAATTAACGTGCAAGTGGTTGAGCAGTCCACAGACACGTGTACCCGTAACGTAGTTCTCAGAGAAATTCAGCGTGACACAGAGTGTGACAAGGCTGGCCCTTTGAAATACAGGCACAACAGAAACAGGAAGAAAGAGTGAGAGAAAGTTGTGGTGAAAGAGTACAGCAGGGTTCGCCACCATCCCCTCCTGGAGCCTTATGGAACTCAATAAACACTCACAACGCCCGGTCTGGGAATCAAAACCGCGATCCTACAACCGCGAGTCCGCTGCTCTAACCACTGGGCCATTGCTCCTCCACTAGAGATAACCTTGAGAAGTGATATAAAGCGCACTACTAACACAGTAGAACACGGTATTGACTTATAAAAAAACGTTTAATATGCTTTATAATATATGATGGTTGCATAACGAAATACCGCGCCCCTACAAGTCATTAATATCTGTTAATTCTGGTGTATTTTAAAGTATGGTGAGTCATTCACATTATCATCATTTTACGTCCCCATTTCTATGTTGGCATGATTTGAACAAGTTTTCTGAGAGAGAGTTTTACAGCTGGATGTCCTTCCTGTCAATAATCCTTTTAGTCATATGTTATGGCATACAACATTGCAGTGTACCTTTTCACAAACGAATAAGCAGATTTTCAAAGCCACCCTTTAAAAATCCTACAGAGAATACAAGAATATGTAGTGCGTGTCACCAATGTAGTGATTTGTCTGGAGTGTTCTGTTGTGAGTTTTGCTTAGAATGTCGAAGGAAAGTCAGAGGGCGAATATATGAACGAACTCAACAAACTTTATTTCAGGTGAGGTAATCCTCTCGTACAAGCAGTAGTAAGTGATATTACAATTTTTAAGTAAATGTTGAATAAAATGTGTGGGAACAGAATGTACAATTTTGATGACAAAAAGAGTTTCAACAAGTTTACTAAAGGATGGCCCTTCGTGGCTTAAATGATTCCAGGAGTTGCATAGCACAGTTGATTTTAGAGTCATGCTTGTGTTACGCTAGCTGAGCTGCAGCTGACTAGCTCTTCCAAAAAGCACACGATACTCAGGGTGGAAACCGCTACATCTATTCTTCCACAGCCAGCTTTAATGGTTCAAAGTGGACGTAGCATGGTGTGTTACTTTGCCATGACAAAATAAATCCCTCCTGGGAGTCTACAGTACCTCTCCGCACACTGAAAGTTGATACAAACAAGTGAAAATTCATGCAAATAAAATTCCTGGACAAGCAAAAATGATGTAACAGCATTCAGGTTTATGTACAGTATCTGTGATACAAGACTAAGGCAGTGTGCAGGATGTGCCAGTCGGTGCAAAACTGAGGCAGTGTGCAGAAGGGCAGAATCTGCCAGAGGGTTTGACAACACAAAACATACATGAAAAGGTAAAAAGAAAGCAACGTGAAAGCAAGAAGCAAAGAGGCATGCAAACAACAATTTAAGTCAAGCAAAAATGTCAGAATGTGTCCTGAAAAGCGAAAGAATAAAGATGTTAGACAGTAAAAAGGCAGTAAGGGATCAGTTCATATAAAGATAGTTTGAAGGATGCAAGATGCCTGAAAGTGTTAAAACGGCAGCTGAGTAAGAGTAGAAATTACAGCAGTACTTGCTGTATCTGATGCAATTCTACAAGCCGAAGCTTTTACATCAGAGACACAGGGAGCAAAGAGAGATGCTGTAACATGAGTGTAGTTCAGTGCTGTAAAATGAAGCAGAGTCGAGCTGGTGTAAATGAGCTGGCATCATGAGGCTAAAAAAATTCAGTAAGTCGAACCAATTGATGAAATCCAAAAGATGGGGTGGGTGTTGAAATGAAAAGGTGGAGAAAAAAGAGGTCCTCAACAGTTGCATCATTGATAAAAATCAGAGGCCATCTTTGATGTGGTGTTTAAATGGTAGTGAGTGGGAAAATTAAGCCTGAGTGAGGCCAGGTCAGTGTGATTTGGTGAGCATAATTTGCATGTGTTCCTTTTTTAGCTCACTTAATTGTTCTTTCTTTTGGGGAATATTTCTGTGTGGATGAATAGAGAATTGCAATTGCTACCAACCAATGTTACACTTGTATTGTTATGAGTGAGAAAACTGTGGAAGTAATAGTAGTAGTTCATTATCGTAGATATGTATGATACTGTAACCACTGCAATGATGATAAACCACTCCTGAGATCTATGTAGCAAGAGAGGATGTTTGTACTATGAAAATTTATAGAAATATTGGGGTTACACATTTCCCAATATCTCTATCTTTACTGTGAAGGAGATAAATCTATCCAAGCTACTGGAAATTTAGTTTTTTGGAAACTACCTGAAACCCATTTAATGTGGAAATCAGATACATCCACTCAAAATTTCATTACTCTTAACTGTAGTTTTATATACCAATCTCTCTTTTGTTGAAAAATGTCATCTTTGAAACTACTTTTTGTTGATATGTGAAGTTTATTGAGACAAGATGACCTGCAGAAAATAACTATTCTGTAGTTTGGTAGATATTTAACATAATCACTGAAATAATCATGAAATTTAATTTCACAGTCAAAGGGTTAAAGATAACTGCTAGTTTGTTTTTCTTTCAGAGTACACTCCCTAAACCTTATTCTCTCTGGGCTTACATGCAAAGCAGCTGGGCATATCAGACAGGACTCCAACACAACAGCTAAAGGGCCTTATACATTCCTCTCCCAGACAAATGTTCTGATAAGAACTAAGGTTACATCATTCCCAAAGTGGTTTTATAATTTGCTCCTTCACCATCTTGAATATATCTATGTTCCCTTGCACAATTGCTTAGGTTAATTTTAGCCCTATACTACATTTGTCCTATTGATAGGTCTTGTTTTTGTCCTGATGAGATTCTTACAACCCTCTTCACAAAGCTAACCTGGAGCAGATGCTGGTTTAGTCACCAATAACTCCTACCATGTAACAGATAGCACTAGATTACATATTTCCAGTAGCATTTGAAGTGAAATCACCGAAACTGTTCACAAGCCTAATACAAAAAATATATGACAATTTCAAAAAACACACATAGGTGCAGGCATAGCTGAGTGGTAAGAAGTTTGCTTTGCAACTATATGGTTCCAGATTCAGTATATTCTCCTATAGCCTTGGGCTGACCAAAGCTCTGTGAATGGATTTGAGGAATAGAGTCTTAATCTCTTGAGTCTTTCCCAATAGCTTATATGCTGCATAGAGGCTGTCTTCTTCATGTAGTTTCGTTGGATTGCCTCAAGTTCTGAGATTAATTTGACACTCGTTGGTGAC
>NC_142933.1:48366250-48368750 GCF_046866305.1 Octopus bimaculoides | reverse complement strand
TATATATGTATGTACCAGCAGTATAGCCCGACGTTGTCCAGGTGTGACTTATTACTCCATCTACGATAAGTCTTGCTAGGTGAAAATCAACTAAAAAAGAAAGCCATACAACGGAAAAACCCTTATGATGTAAATGTGTTCATAATTCAAAAGATGATGAAATTAATAGGAAAAGTTTGAAGGCTGTTTTGTGTAACATTATTAAGTGTACCTAAATTTCATCCATCTAATGCTTGTGCAAAAGAAATTTTTGCACTGCCCTGATTATATATAGCAGAGTAATCCCTTTTCACAGAAGCTAGGACGGCAATTTCTGATGAAGCAATTGCTGGTGATCTGTTGCTACACGGTTTTGCCAGTATTCTATCAGATTGGGCAGTAGATGTTGATGCACCATTTCGCATTGTGTTCAAAGTAGCTTCTGGAATGTGGTGAATTGTTGCAGTCTGTTGCTGTCTTTTTAAACTGGTTGTTTTCTTTCCCCAGCAAACTCTCTTCTTTGGAGGCATAATCTATGTATATATTAAACAGAACAACAAAAAGTTATAACAGATGGCAGGGTAGGTAGTTTTCACATTTCTAACGAAGTTCACTGATTTGCAATCTGTTGTCCTGTCTACATAAGCTCTGTAGTTTGTATATTTACAAAACATTGACGAACATGTAGTAAAGTAAGATCTAGTTATATTGTAGTGAATACGTGTGTGTACCTTCGCATGTGTGCATTTGAGAGAGTGAGAGAGAAGAGGGAGAGAGGAAGAGAGAGAGAGAGAGAGGGCTAGAAAGGAATAGGGAATGGGAGCAATGAAGGGAGAGAAAGAGAGGAAGGGAGAACGGAAGACAGTTATAAAATAGCAATGCGTGCGCATGTTTATATAAGAAACACACACAAACTAAATCTTATATCTATAATGTTGATGTGTGTATGTATTTATGTGTATGTTGTTGTCACAGATCACGTATGTGTGGTTGTGTGTGTTTTTACATTTCTATGTTATGAAAAATATGTAAAAAATACTAAGAGGAGACAAGGACGCTGAACATGCAGACAGACAATGTAACGAAAACATGAATGAGTGAAACGGGGTATTCCTTATTCAGTCTAGTTACAAATTATCATTGCAACTTCAGCAAAAGGAAGCTAAAAACCCCAGATTCCTTGGAAGAAAGAACAGTAATGCTGGCGTGTGTAGGAAATGAGATGTGCACTGACAATGGTCAAAGCAGAGAAATGGTGATAAGCCCCAGATGATCAGGTCACGTGGATAGTTAGAGGTATAGAAGAAAACTATTAAATGGGAGAGAGGAAGAAGAACGAAGTAAGAGTGAAAAGATAGATAGAAGGAATGAATAGAAAGGGAAGAATAGTCTTAAACCAAGTTAATCTATGACTTTGTATGTATCACTTTCTCTCTCTCTCTCTCTCCCTCTTTTACTCTTACTCTCTATATTATATGTTGAGCGCGTGATCGATGTGTAAGAACGCCGATACAGATAGAATGGAAGAAATATAAAAGTTGTTAGAAACAAAAACCAAATCTCCCTTAAATCACACAAAGTAAATGGAATTTTAAAAATCTAATTACTGCACTGGCAAGTTCACATCGAGAAAATTCCATTGATGTAAAAATTTTCACGAAAAAGTGGAAAATGTGGATTTCTATAAACTTTTAAAAAGGCTACAACCAGACACATAACTTCAGCTTTATATATTAAGATATATTTGTGTATATATATGTATATATGTATATGTATAAGAGACCAAAATGTACGAACGCCGCTATATATATATAACTTTTATAAGGAATATTCTAAAAGAATATGTAACTGAACTTATATTAAGTGTTCTATTATTTATTTGCTATATATATATATATATATATATATAAAAATACAAAATGGGACAAGAACATAAAACATCCAGACAGTTAGGTGATACAAAAAAAGGGACAACAAAACATCCAGATAGACGATACAAAGAAAACAAGGATGGGTCATTCAGAGTTTTCTTTCCTCAGTCGAGTTTCTTTCCTCAGTCGAGTTTCTTTCCTACTTGAGATTGCTCCAGCCTGGCCAGCTCCAAGGAAAAACTAAGCTAAGAGCATTAGATTCCTTGGAAGAAAGCAACGGATGTATACGAAAACAGGGATGGGGAAAAAAGAAAACGGAGAATGTTACACAAATACAAATAACAGGACATAACAACAGGTGTCTTTTGACTAAGAACGAATTAAATTAAGCTGGTATGTGTGTGGAAATAAAGCCTTACGGCAGGGATACATGATTTCACAGGTACAGGAAGGAATATAGATGTTTCACGCATGACGGCCAAACCAAGAAAGATCAATGTACATATATGTATATATATATATATATATATATATATATATATATATATATATATATATATATATATATCTGGATGTTTTGTTGTCCCTTTCTTGTATTACCTGTTTGGATGTTTTGCATTCTTGTCCCATTTTGTATTATTTATATATAT
>NC_142933.1:48358750-48361250 GCF_046866305.1 Octopus bimaculoides | reverse complement strand
TATATAAAACAAAGGATGTCTGTGTGTGTGTACCTATGTCTGTAGTACGTATGCATTTCTACAGTATTCAGCTGATTTTCACCTAACTTTACATACATATTACTTATGTGCCAAGGATGGTCATGCATTATAACATTTTGCCCAGAGCTCCTGCATAATGTGAGAAACTGACCAGGAAAAAAGTTATTTCACATGAGTTTTTCTCTAAAAACTGCAATTTTCAGCTGATTCACTTCTTTTGACTTCTGCAGTTTTCAAGTGATTTTCTCCCTTTTCTCTCTCTGTTTATTTTTCTCTTCTCTTTCTTTTTCTCACTTTCACCTTCTGCAATACTTTGTGTCTATGTCTGTTTCTTTCACTCACTCTCTCTCTCTCTGAAAATTGACTTATTTAAAATTTTTTGCCCTCTCTCTATTTAAGTACACTATTTACTTTTCTTCCTCTGTTGAAAACTGTTTTGATACAGCCAGTAAGCATTCATTACTAAACAATGAGAATTCAACCATACCACTGAGCGTTCATGCATTAGAAAAAGATATCCCAAAGTGGCTCAAGTTTTTTAACTCAAGCTGTTTTCTTCTACAGATTTATACACTGAAATGGGGTTTGTAATTTCTGTCTACAAATTGACTCCCTTGTGCGATATGATATTATTTCGCTTTTATTCTTTCACTTTTGTGTGTATGTTTGCGTGTTCAATATGTACGAAGTCACATATATGAGTGTGTATGTGTCTCTGAGTGTATGTGTGTGGGTGTATATATTTTATTTCTTAATTATTTGTCACCAAAGAAAAAACGTAATCTCTCCAGAAGCACCCATAAAGCAAGGAGAAGTGCAGAAAACCAAAGGCGAGAGTCTCAAGAGAAAAGGGACATGAGATTTTCTCAACATCAGCAAAGGCATGCCACAGCTCGTCAGATGGAGTCTCAATACAGAAGGAACATGACAGTTTATCAGTTTCATCCTCTCTTTTCTTCATAATTGGAGTGGAGAGTATACTTTTGGGGTAGTTGTTGCTTAACAAATTGTTACTGAGCTTGATCATTTCTTCGTGGTGGGTATCACAATTGCTACTTATATTCGTTGCATTAGGCACTGAGCAATCCCTCTCTTTACACTGTATGGATGGTGGGAGTTGAAGTTGAGGTATCGTCCAATGAAGGTCGGCTTACGGTATACGGATTCCTGAATCCATACTTGGTGCGTGTTATTAATACGTCCAGGAATGTTAGCTGCTTGTCTTTTTCTTTTTCCACTGTGAACTGTATTGACGGCTTTATTGAGTTCACATGATCTAACAGCACTTGGACATCTTCCTGGTGAGGCTAGAGTATGAAGGTGTCATCAACATATCACAGCCATAGGGTTAGTTTTAGTGGTGTTGATCCTAAAGCCAAATTCTCAAAGTATTCCATGTATATATTGGCTATTATTGGTGATAATTGCGATCCCATAGCTAAACACTCTTCTTGTTGATATATATCAGTGTCTATACTGAAGTAGGTAGTTTCTACACAGAAGGTCAACATTTCCATCAAGTTTCTTATTAGTATACTAGTGTGTCCTTTTAGATGGGTGTCTGTCACTAGTTTTTCTTGAATCACCGATAGTGCTTCACCAGTTGGGACTTTGGTGAGCAGACTTATCACATCTAGACTCACCATCTGATTAGATTCAATGGGGGTATCCTTGATCAATTCTGTGAAGTGGGTGGAATTCCTCACATACGATGTTGACTTTCCTGCTAATGAACTGATTATATCCACAAGGAAGCAGCTCAGTGGATGACATGCTGAACCTCTACAGCTCACTATAGGTCTTAATGGAATACCATCCTTGAGAATCTTAGGAAGACCGTACATGTGTGGTAGTTTGCTGTAGTGTTGAGTCAGTTGTTTGTACTTCATTGGCGTAAATTGATCCTTGCTCTTGATCAAGATCTGTGACAACTTCCTCTCTGTTTTCAAACTTCCTCTCTGTTTTCTTTACTTTGCTATAGTTACCATCAGTTATAAGATTTGCCAGTTTTTCCGAGTAGTCAGACTTGTTCATCATCACTGTAGCATTTCATTGTCTGCTGGAAGTATCATGATAGACTTTGCTGCACAGCAGACAGTCCTTTGTGTAGCAATACATTGTGGGCATGGCACTTTACCACCAATAGTCACTGGACTTCAGCATCATTTTCATCAAACCAGTCTCCGTATCCAGCAGTAGCATATCCCAGTGTTTCAGCAGCACATTGAAGAACCTGGACTCGAAAATCTTACCATGCTGCAGTATTTTCAATGCTGGACCAGCGAGTCTGAAGCTCTTTCCTCACCATAGCATCTTATATCTTATGGACATTCAGACACCGAGGAATGTTGACTGGTCCTCTTCCCTCTTTCACTCTAATCATCATCCGGAACTTTGCTCACACCAGACTGTGGTCTGTCCAGTATCCGATCCATGAAAGGACTTGACATTACAAATGTCATAGATGTCATGCTTGTGG
>NC_142933.1:48308750-48353750 GCF_046866305.1 Octopus bimaculoides | reverse complement strand
TCCTTCAGCTTGCTTGGCAGTCTTCCGTTTGCGAGAAAGCTCTGGAAGAGGATCTGGAGGGGTTTTGCCAGGGCATGCTTACACGATTTAAGGAGGATTGCTGGGAAACCATCAGGGCCAGCAGTTGAGTTTGTGTCCACTTCATGTATAGCTAGTAGTACATCTTCTTCGCTAATGTTGATGTATTCCATCGTAACTGCCTCCCTGGTTATAGGGGAGGTAGCAAAGAAGTCCACTGGTTTGTTCACTTGTCTGTGCTCCAATGGAGTGGTGAAGACACTTTTGAATTGCTCATTCAGTACCTCACTGATCCTAGTTGGACTGTCTGTGAGGGAGCCATCCTTTTCGAAGAGGGGTCCAATCTTGCAGCGTACTGAGGCTGTTTCTTTTGCGTAATGAAAGAAGGCCTTTGGGTTTGACTTAATGTTTTTTATAACCCAGGCTTCTTTGTCTGCTCTCTCCCTCACATAGGATTGTTGCAGCCTTTTTTCGATCTCCATCAGTGTCGTTTTTAGGCGGGACCTTTGGCCATTCTTGGGATGCTGGTTGAGTCGATTTGCAACTTTTGTCCGTCGTCTCATGAGGATCTTCCTCTCCCTTGGAATCTTGTTCCTATTTGTTTTGGCCTTGTGCTCTGGGACATATTTCTGGCTTATGGCTTGCACAATAGACATGAAACATTCTAGTTTCATGTCAATGTCTGGTGTGGAGAGACATTTTGGCCAATCCTCTCTGAGGATCTCTTTCTGAATCGATTTCCAGTCCGCTTTGTGGAAGTTCAGATTGGAGAGATTTTGGGTGCTTCCTTTAGGCTGTATGTCTCTGGTTTCTTTTGGCCCAAACATAGACAGCTCTATTATGTTGTGATCCGAAACTAATGTCGGCGTCACTTTCACATCATGAATGATGTCCGTATTGTTCGTGAAGCAGAGATCTAGAATGTTATTCGCTCTAGTTGGTCTGAGAACAGTTTGCTCCATGAATAGGGCATTGGTGAGGTTGAGCAGGCATTCCACCTGTGCTTGCTTGCGATAAGTCATTCCTGAGAGTATGAGACCTTCGGGCCATTTGACATTGGGGAAGTTGAAATCACCCATAAGAAATATGGTCACATGGTGTTCCAGTTTCATGAGGATTTCTTTAATTCTAGTGAGGCAATCTTCAAATTTGCCTATGTGGTTTGGAGCATCCGGTGGGCAATATGCATTGCATATGACTATATTATGTTGTCTTATGTATACAACTAGGGTGTCGCATACCGAATTTGAGTATGACAGTAAGACCTGGGGTGTGAGGTCATCACGGATGTATACAGCAACTCCACCATGGCTCCTTTCCCTTCTGTCTGTTCGCAGTATGACATATTTTGGTACGTGTACTTCTGCATCCTCTATATCAGGGCTGAGGTGAGTTTCCACGAGTGCTATGCATAGGGCTTGATTGCATGCAGCAAGGTCTCACAGGAAAGAAATTTTGCTTTTATTATTATTATGCAACAGGCCCCCAATATTTAGTAAAAATATTGGCGTGATGCCTGTGCAGGCGTTAGGGGAGGCCATCCCATGTCTGTTGGCTGTGGTGGTGTTGCGCAGTGGGGGGCAAGGTTCCTCGTCTGTGCATGGCGTAGCCACGTCAGCTGCTATGTATATGTATGTATGTGTATATATATATGTATGTATGTGTCTATATATATATATATATATATGTATATCTATATATGTATGTGTATATTTATTTTTTTATTTATATGTATATATATACATATCTATATGTGTGTATATATATATATATATATATATATATATATATATATGTATATGTTTGTGTGTGTGTATATATATATGTATGATACAGTGTATATATATATATGTGTGTGTGTATATATATGTATGTATGTGTATATATATATGTATCTGTATGTATATATATGTACGTGTATATATATGTATGTATATATATATATATATATATATATATATACATATATATGTATATATGTATACATTTGTATATGTATATATATGTGTATGTATATATATATATGCATTTTTCTCTATATATATGTGTGTATATATATATATACATATATATGTGTGTGTGTATACATATAAATTGATAATATGTGTATATATATATGTGTGTGTGTGTGTGTGTATGTGTTTATATGCTTATATAAAAGGAGATAAATGTAGTTTTCATCAGTTATTTTCTTCATGTTTGGTGTTGCCGCCTTTCAGCAACTTTGAAAGGACAATTCCCTGGCATAAAACGGTTATTGAAAGTGAGGCTAATAAAAATTCTAATATGAAAATGAATCAATAGATAAATAAATAATTGCATGTCGCATTAGCGTTGGTTGGATGGTTAAAGTGGCTGCAATAGAGAAGAGAGTGTATAGATAGGCAGGGTTTTTTATATGGGGAACAATAGGGTCGGGCAGGGAGATAAAGAATGTAAGGATGGGGGGGGGGCTAGAAAGAGAGAAATAATAAAGATAGGGAGAAAGAATGGCTAGGATGCTAGGTGGGTAGGATGAAGGGGAAATGAAGATCTGACAGAGGGAGAGGGTAAAAGAAAAAAGTGTGAATTTAATGGAGGTATGATGGAATAAATAAAGAGGAAAATATGAAATGAAAGAAGGGAGAGGATGACATGAATGGAGGAAGAATAAAATAGAGAAAGTTAAAGAAATAAGAGTAGGAAGGGATAAAATGAAAATGACTGAGAAGAAGAGAAGAAAAAACAGTGTAAACTGCAATAGATTTGGTTCTATTGAAATATGGTATGGACGGATGAACATATAATTCCGATGAGAAAGGGTAGGGGTTTGTGCAGCCACTTAAAATAGAGGAGGAAGAAATGTAGTTGATTTGTTGTAGAAAGGGAGACTTTAAACAAAAAGAGGTAGTGAAGTATTACATAAAGTGTAAGATGGAGTGGAAGAGGGTTGAAAAATGTATGAGATTGTGGTGGTACAGGAGTGGGGGAAAAAATGGGGGATAATTATAGTAAAATGGTTTGTTAAAAAAATACAAGCAAGAGATAGAAAAAAAAAACAAAGAAGATTTTGTTAAAAATAAACAAATATTCTGAGACTGAAAGAAAAAGGCATGAAACGAGCAAATGAATACATGAATTAAAAATAAATAAAATCAATAAATAAATAGAAAGATCAACATTAATGAGGGAATTAATGATAGTGGGTTGTGAGGAGCCAGTTGATTGTATCAACCCCTGTATCCAGTGCTTCATGGCATCAACTACCGTATGGAAATTAAAAATAAAAATAAAGATAAAAAGTGAAAAAGATTAATAAAGTCAGGGAGGAAATGAGGCTAAGATGTAAGGGATAAGTGTGTATTAAAGCTGAGTAAATTTAAAAGGATAATGGGAGAAAAATGTAAAGTTGAGGCATGTGAAATGGGGAATGGAATGAAGCTACAGGGCAGTGAGGTGTTGGAAAGGAAGTACATATTAAAAAGAGAGCACGAAAATGAGTTATTTAGTTTGTATTGAGGGCTAAGGTAAATAAAAATTGATACAACAGTATTTTGAAATCTCATAGAGTTATGTGCAAATGATTTACATATATACACAAGCACATACACACATATATGTATATGTGTGGGTGTGTGTGTTTAAAAATACTCACTGTTCCCTAAGGTGACAGATGACGAGTTATACTTCTTCAAGAAACACATCGTGCCACAGAAAGTAAGTAGCCGACACCCTCTTCTTTTTTTTTAATCTGCTCTTTTATCTCGCTTCTTCTCTTTACTAACGAACAGCGTAACAAGTTTAATTAATTAGTGTAAGTTACTATACACTCATGCGAAGGTATGCGTCTTAAGTTGCTCAGGTGTTGCAGCCATGCTCTTGTGATCATGGTTTCAATCCCTGGACCTAGTGGTGTGCTGGATTCTTGAGCAAGACCCTTCATTTCACTTTTCTCCAGCTCATTCAGCCATAAACGAGCAGCCCTGTGACGAACTGGTCCTCCATTCAGAGCAACGTTGTGATCTCGGTCTCTCATATGCCATGGGGACCGGGTAACTGATCCTATGAATCCTAGGGCTTGAGGACTTATATTGTCCGAGGATTTATTGATGATGATGATGATGATGATGATGTTTGGGTGTGTGACGGTACATGGCCTATTGGTTAGGGTGTTCCTCTTATGGGCTTGCGATCGTGCATTCAATTCCTGGACCAGATGATGCGAAACACTTCATTTCACATTGTCCCAATCTGCTTAGTGGTAGGTGAGCAACCCTGCTAGAGACTTGTGTCCTATCCAGGGAGAACATTGCAATCTCGGTTATTTCCATGCTGGAAGCCAGGTAACCAGCTCTATTAGTCTTAAGGGCTCAAGGCAATACTTACTATACACTTACAACATTAAAGTAACGATTTGGCAGGGCCAACAGAACAGTAGTGGTTTACAATTAGGCTTCCTCTGGGACCCAAAGGTTCTGAGAGAGGTCACTAAGGGTCTTGCCAGATATAGTGACAATTGTATGTTAATTATATGATAATTACATGCTAATATCTTTTTGAGTCATTTTCATGTTTAATTATATGTTCATAATTTGATTATATACAGACACAGGGCATGTTCCCTAAAGTAGAGAACCCTTGCATCTGTAGATAGTGAAGGGAGACCTAGTGGAGTAAAAAGGACGACTTAGCCTTTTTTGTTGTCCAGTGCCCCTGGACTGGCTCTTGTGCGGGTGGCACATAAAAGACACCATTTTGAGCGTGGCTGTTGCCAGTACCGCCTGACTGGCCTTCGTGCGGGTGACACGTAAAAGCACCCACTACACTCTCTGAGTGGTTGGCGTTACGAAGGGCATCCAGCTGTAGAAACTCTGCCAAATTAGATTGGAGCCTGGTGTTGCCATCTGGTTTCACCAGTCCTCAGTCAAATCGTCCAAATACTAGGAACATAGCACAGATAATAGCAGCACATAACATTAAAATACTTGAGTCTAGGGAAACAGGTAGGAATGAGAATTTGAATAATAATATAAATGGCAGTAATAATAATAATAATAATAATAATAATAATAATAATAATGATAATAATGGTGATAATGATAGTAGTAGTAATAATAATAATAATAATAATAATAATGGAGGTTCATTTATTAATAATAGGAGTAAGAGCATAATCACAGTAAAAGAGGTAAACCCTAGGAGAATAAAATTTGAAGGACCTAATGCGAAAGTCAAAAATATAATATATCAATGCAAAGTAAAGACTCAAACAGATACCATGACATACTTGGGGTGCACTTCAGGACAGGTATGCCGTAGAATTTCTAACCATTTCTCATGCTTTAGAGATAGGAAGAAAATGGCTAGCACTAGTCTTAGCAAATACATCTGGGGTCTTAAGGAAAGTAATAAACAGTATTCATTAGAATGGTCTATAATAGCTAGATCAATGCCGTATGAGAGAGGAAGAAAGTATTGTTCGCTCTGTACCGTGGAACTATACCACATACTCTTCTCTAAGGATAAATTGATTAATAAAGTAAAGAATAATGCTCTGAAATGTACGCATATCATAAGAAGTACATTTCGTTGGTATAAATGATCCCAAGATGTGATGAAGTACAGCATGATGTCTCATGTATGTTTATGTATGTGCAATTATGCATATATGGATGAGTGCATATAAGTGTGTGTGTGTGTGTGTGTATATATGTATATATATGTGTATATATATGTATATATATGTATATGTGTATATGTATGTGTGTGTACATGTGTATGTATATATGTATGTGTGTTGTATTTGTATGTATGTGTGTATATATATATGTATATATATGTATATATATATATATGTATGTGTGTGTGTACGTATGTGTATATACATATGTATGTGTATGTGTATATATATATGGATAGGTATACGGGTAAAGTGTATGTATGCATATATATACGGGTAATATAGTATAGTAAAGAGAAATAAACAAAATAATTAATTAATCTAGTGGAAATCCACAGGAGAGCAATAAAAATAGAAAATTAAGGAGTTATCTCCCCTATAATAACAAAGACGAAAGCTAACGAGATCCTAAAGACTTAATAATAGTTATGTATGTGTTTTTTCGTGTTTTGTTCGAAAGGTAACCACTCCTGAAGAAGTGCCAAATGTCTAAATCCAATGGACCAGTCACTGGATAAGTTTGGCACAGAAATGTTAACATAGAGTGGTGAATAAATCGATATATCGAATTTGAAGTCTCTGTCTCTTTTGAATATGAAAATTTAAAAGTTTAAAAACCTTATAATATATATATATATATATATAAATATATACACACAATAGGCTTCCACACAGTTTCTGTCTTCCAGATTCACTCACAAGGTCAGCCTGGGGTTATAGCAGAAGACACCCAAGATGCTGTGCAGTGGGAGCGAACTTGAAAACATGGTGTTCCACTCCAATCTTCTTAACAATATATATATATATATATATATATATATATATATATATATATATATATATATATATGCATATATATATTATTTGATAGACACAATACATGTTTTCACGTACTACTAATAGTTTCATATGTTGATTCATTCAATTTTTAGTTCATTATGATATGTGGTTTGTGCTTGATGAGAAAATGTTTGAGCTATTTCTCAACATATGAAACTATTAGTAGCACATAAAAAACATGTATTATGTCTATTAAATAATATTTATCTCTCACCAGATGGAGTACTTTTTTTGTTGATCTTACTATCACACCCATGCTAGCATGGAAAGCGGACGTTAAACGATGATGATGATGATGATGATATATATATATATATATATATATATATATATATATATATATATATATATATAATCTCAATGTTTAACATATTAAACTGATAGATTACTTTTAATAAAACTTTTACAAGGAAAAGATTAACAGTGACTTCCAAGTTTTAGCTTGCTCTACTTGGGTAATTTTTAACTTTGACAAGTTGTATTTTTTTTTAGGTAGGTGGAGCTATGTGAGAGGATAAGTAGGTGTGTTGTAGGTAGGTTTGGGAAGTAGATGTATGAGAGGATAAGGGAGGAAGTGTATGTTTGTAGGGTGTGGGTTAATTGAAAGTTATTGTCAAAAGATTTTGTTTGGTTTGATGTGGGAACTGTGTTATTGTTTAGGGTTCAGTCAAACATAGAAGCAACTACGTTAACAAGTGTGTCAAGGTCAGGTCACAACATTCTTTGATGTCATGAAAAAAGCACCCACAACAGTTTGTAAAGGGGTTAGCATTAGGAAGGGCATCCAGCAGTAGAAACCATGCCAAAGCATGAAGGTGGAGTACAATGCAGTCATTGAATCTTGTCAAACTATCTAACCCATGCCCAAATAGAAGATGATGTTAAATGATAAGGCATAGACAAGCCTGTGATTAAGAAGTTTGCTTCTCAACTGTATGGTTTTATGTTTTGTGTGTGTATGTGTGTGTGTCTGTGTATATATATGTTGTGTGATATTCGTCAACAAAAGGCATGTTTTGGTGTCAATTTGTCCAGTTCTCCATATAAGCAAGTCTCTGCTCTTTGTCATTTTATAGACTGGGAGATTATTACCTCATTCAGAAACAGTGGCTGGTGATGGTTGGTGTCAGGAAGGGTGCCCAGCTGCAGAAAACTATCAAGTTTGGTCTATGATGCCAATATATGTGAAAAATATGTGAAACTCTGCAATCATGTGCACATGGGCTATCAGTGCTAAAAATGCATTCCAGAATTCCCCAGGGCATAGACACTTTATTTTATGTTGCTCCAATTCTCTCAGCTGTTGAAATGAGTTGTGATGTCACTGGTGCCAAGCTGTATCAGCCTTTGCCTTTCACTTGGATAACATCGGTGGCATGGAGAGGGAAGGCTGGTATGCATGGGTGACTGCTGGTCTTCCATAAAAACCAACCTTGCCTGGACTTGTGCCTCCTCAGAGGGTAATTTTCTAGGTGCAATCCCATGGTCATTCATGAACAAAGGGGGTCTTTACCCTTTAAATAGTTCAATTGAACTTGTATTTAGCTCAAATGTTAATGCAGCCTAAATTCTGACTGGAATCCACAACAATTATTGACTTGGTTAAAATAACTTTAAATGTTATTCAATATAGTTAGAAAGAGTTTTCTAGAAGGTGAAGTTAGTCTGGTGAACATTTTGTGGTAGTCTATTAGGCTGTGTAACAGAGTTTTAATTTTTTTTTATCTTTGGTCTGTAAGTGTTATTTTCTATTTGCTTCTATTTAGAAATTAAAGGAAATGACTACTATTCCCTTCAAACTTTGGTTTTCTGACCTGGACATCAATGTTTTGAACCTGACCTATTTTCCATTAAATTTCAGACAGATTCAGTGCTAATCAGAAATATCATTATAGCAAATATTCTGCTCAATACTCAAATTTAATTGTCAGTTGTTTGACCATAACCACTTGAGCATGTTCCTTAGTGACTGACAGTATGTGCATCTCTGATGATGAGCAGGAGTAGTGGCGGAGCATCATAGCCATGAGTTGAGAGGGATTCTTTGGGGTTTGAATAAATGTAACAAAAGCAAAGTTTGAAGGAAATGTTAGCCATTTGTCATACATTCTAGGGGTAAGCAAATAGGAAATAACAATTGCTACCCAAGGACAAAAGTTTTGTTACATAGTGTTATAGAAGCCAAAATTTCAAAGTATGATGTAGTCCTGTTAAGGTGTTGAGTAGAAAAATGTCAGTTTGTATTAATTAGGTATGAAAGAGCATTCTACAAGATGGATCTGTATCAACTGATGAAGGTGCACAAGAATAATAAAGAATCTGAAAAAAAAAAAAGTTGAAACTAGATAACCTGAAAGCAGTGCGGAAGATACGGCTACAGTATGAATATTTATTGGATAAGAAATGTGAAATCCTAGATCAAGAAGGTGTTGGAGAAAATGGATTATATAATGAAGTAGTTACAGATTCTGTTGATTGTTTAAAAGATAGGACTAGAAAAATTGGGGAGGAATAAAATAGTAGAGTATGAAATTAATGTAGTAGAAAAGAGGGAAAACGATGATCACACAAGTCAGAAGGAAAATATTGTCATTCCTTAGATGATATATTACTGGAAGAAGAGAATGAAGATCTTATTTAATGTTAACTTGAACCATGTGGATTAATGGAGAGAGGTAATTCAAAAATCTGTTGAAATAGATAAGCAGGAATGTGTAGTTTTATTCCTTACTGAGCAGGAACAAGTAAACGAAGTAATTAATACTAAGCATAAAGAAATAAAAAATATGAAGAATCATGATATATACAAATATGTGCCTACTATGTGAAAGATATTTGTAGAAAATTTCATCAAAAATGGCCCAATTTACTGAGAGTTATGAGGAAACAAAAGTCTCTCAGCTCCAAATAGTTTTCCCTAACAACTTTTAATATAATCGTAATCTACATCATCTGAAATATATTTGTAAAAAATATCTATTTTTTAGAAAGTTATGAGGAAACAAAGTTGGTGGAGGTGGGTATACTTCTGTAGTTATGCCTGATGTCCATTTTTCAGAATGTTACAAAGACAAAAAGTCAGAGGGCATGCTAGACTCATTTCCTGTATGAGTGAGTACTATTAAATGAATAAAGAGTACAAAGGAAAATTAGATGTAACAGAAAAATTACACAAATTAGGAATCAAATATGTAAATATCATTTAATAACAAGCAGAAAACACCCAGAGGGCAATCTTTCTGCTAGTCTAAGTAATGGTAGAAAATAGTCATTAAGAACTGATGGAGCTGAGAAGAGTAGAAAGTGTTTATGACAATGCTGTATCTTTTGGGCACGATGCAAATAGGAACTTGATTGATATTCTGGCTATGCATGTAGGTGATTTTGTATTCTGTAGAACTGAATTATTTGAGAAGGATGTAATTGCAGCATTGAAAATGGAATTTAAAGTAGGAACTTATGAGAGTGGAGCATTCAAGTATTTAGGAATGAATGTTAAACTAAGAATGAAATATATGCACATCACCTATATTTATGACAGAATTAAAGAAAGGAATGTTACTGCGAAGAAAAAAATTATAGAGTTAAGTGAAGATGAGAAATCTGTATTAAAAAGACTTGCAAGTCGAATCATGTGGGCATTGATGCAGTCTTGTCCATTTGTTTCATTGATGCTTGTAGAATGAGAAAAACTGGGAAAGATTTTCAAGTGTAAATCCTGTTTGAAGATAATAAAGTAATATTGGTTTCAAGTTTTGGCACAATGCCAGCAATTTTGAGGGCATGGTTATGTC
Organism: Octopus bimaculoides; assembly: GCF_046866305.1. NCBI lineage: Eukaryota > Metazoa > Mollusca > Cephalopoda > Octopoda > Octopodidae > Octopus > Octopus bimaculoides. The sequence continues at coordinate 48,343,439 of NC_142933.1, read as the reverse complement.
GATTGCATTGATCCCAGTGCTCGACTGGTACTTATTTTATTGACCCCAAATGGATGAAAGGCAAAGTCGATTCTGGTGGAATTTGAACTCAGAACATAAAGATGGATAAAATGCTACTTAGCATTTTGCCTGGTGTGCTATTGAATCTGCCAGCTTGCTCCCTTTAGTTAATACAGTAATATTGCTTTCAAATTTTGGCACAAGGCAGCAATTTTGTGGGAGGGGCTAAGTCAATTAAATTGATCCCTGTGTGCAACTGGTACTTATTTTATTGAGCCTGAAAGGATGAAAGGCAAAGTTGACCCCTGCAGAGTTTGGACTCAAATCATAAATATGGACAAAATGTCACTAAGCATTTTGCCTGGTGTGCTAGCGATTCTGCCTGCTTGCTGCCTTAGTTGATAATATAATATTAAAGATTAAATCGGAGAAAGGTTCCATATCACTTCTACCATTGGGATTTAAACATTATCTGCTATCTGATAACCCACATGCCAACTTGAAAGATGGATCTTAATAGAGTGGTTTTATCATCAAGATGGAGCTGATATATTATTTTTTATCTTTTATTTGTTTTAGTCATTGGACTGTGGCCATGTTGGGGCATTATTGAACCCTAGAACTTATTTTTAAGCCTGGTACTTATTCTATTGGTCTCTTTTTGTCAAACTGCGAAGTTACAAGGATCTAATCAAATCATTAGTTGACAACCAGTAGTGGGGGACAAACACAAAGACACACACATACACACACAAACACACACACACACACACACACACACACACACACACACACACACACACAATGGGCTTCTTTCAGTTTCCATTGATCAAATTTATTCACAAGGCTTTGATCAGCTTGGCAATATAGCGGAAGACACTTGCCCAAAGTGCCAGGCAGGATTGAACCTGGAACCATGTGGTTGGGAAGCAACCTTCTTACTATACAGCTATGTCTGATCATAAAAAGAACTCTGGAATGTGTTATGAAAAACCCCTTAACTTTAGGGACCCCTGCACTCAGTGAAGCAACTGGTACTTGTGTCTTCATAGTTTTTCTGATATAGGAAATATTCCAGCTGGCCTGATAACCAAAAGTACTCAGCAAAACTGACAATTCATGACATGTAGGCATCTTAAATTGATTGTTGATTGTTGAGAATATCAGGCCATCAAGTTAAGTTCAGATATAAGGGATCAGAGGCTGTGTATAGATTTCAGACTTTCTAAAAAAGATGGAGATTTCCCCTGAAATTCTGAGAAACTTACTCCATTGTAGTATACAGAATATCTTTAAACAATAGTTTCAAGGACATTGTGATGTTATTTAGAGTTTTAAAGACTTTCTGTTTGTTGATATTACCATCTATATACTTTGTATATGGAGGCGCAATGGCCCAGTGGTTAGGGCAGCAGACTCGCGGTCATAGGATCGCGGTTTCGATTACCAGACCGGGCGTTGTGAGTGTTTATTGAGCGAAAACACCTAAAGCTCCACGAGGCTCCGGCAGAGGGTGGTGGCGAACTCTGCTGTACTCTTCCACCACAACTTTCTCTCACTCTTACTTCCTGTTTCTGTTGTGCCTGTAATTCAAAGGGTCAGCCTTGTCACACTGTGTCACGCTGAATATCCCCGAGAACTACGTACAGGGTACACGTGTCTGTGGAGTGCTCAGCCACTTGCACGTTAATTTCACGAGCAGGCTGTTCCGTTGATCAGATCAACTGGAACCCTCGACGTCGTAAGCGACGGAGTGCCAACAACAACAATACTTTGTATATAGAACTCTGTTTAAATTGTTACATGATGCCTTGTTGGAACCAGAGATTAAAACTGCAAACTTCCAAGGAGGTCAAGAACGATGTTGATGCATGACTTATCTCCCTTCTCTTTACACATGTGTATTTAAGGTGGCTATTGCAAACTTTGGGACATTGAGGCATTATACACATGACTAAGCATTAAGAAATGTGAATATTTATTCAGATTTATCCACCAAATGTATCATTTGATGTTTGTAGAATGGGCAATACTAGCAAATATCTAGACAAGTCTGAGTAGATAACCAAATATATGACCACTTCTCTTCCTCTCTCTATATGTTTATTCATGTATGTTTCTCATCTTCTGTGTCTGTATTCCACTTCCTTTCTGAGTTTTCTCTCTTGTGCTCTCTTATGTATTATTTGTTTATCTCTCTCTCTTCCCCATCCCTCTCATTCTCTGTATTTCTCTACAGCAAGGAGAATGGAAGATTATAGTACAACAAAAATGGTCAGATTTTTTTAATAGAATTACTGAAAAAAAAAAAGAAACTGAAATTAAAAAAGAACATTAGAACTTTATATATAAAAATAAATGTTATATAAACCTTCTTGTGAGATGATGAATAATACTATATATGGTTTGTCTATGATGTTTGTTTTGTAGTTTCTGATATAAAGCAGTCACATACATAAATAACGTGTGTGTGTATGTGTGTCTGTGTGAATTCAATACACTAAAATATTTCTGTCTAATTACAACAATGATTTTGCAGACAATGAATTCTGGTTTATTTAATTATATTAGTAACAATATGAGTTGTATTTGGATGGCAGTGTATGTTGTTGAAAGTAAATTACAGTGTCTTTGATATGCTACTAGACTTTTGGTTCCATTGCTACTTAGTTGTTAGTCCTTATCATCTTAAGACTGAACTCTTGTTATGCTTATTAACTCTTTCATGGTTTGAAGTTTCTTTTTTTTCTTTTTTTCAAAAGTTATTAAAACATTCTTTCATGTAAAGTAAGTCATCAGAATATATGTTATCAAAAGCTTGAAACTCTGCTTGGTTGAAACATTATGATAAGGATGAGGTTGAATACAGAGTGCTGATAGATACAACCACTTTCATTTTAGTACCGTTTATATATATGCCATTGTTATTAACTTAGTTGTTGCACTACTCACCACACTACAGAGTGTAGGTTCATGGAAAAGTCCTCTTTTACATTAACAAATGCAACATACATGTCCCAATCTATAGACGCACTCATATGAGTTGTCTAATTTTGTGGTTGAATTTTGTAATGAAAACACAACAGCGTGTCTTAAGATAAAAATTGGGTATAAGGGGCATAAGATAAAGTGTGCAAGAGAGAATATTGCACTGGTATGGCGATGTGATGTATATGAATGAGAACAGCTGTGTAAAGAAGTGCTGATCTCTAACTGTGGAGGGAATGTGTGGAATAGGTAGACCCAGGAAGATGTGGGACAAAGTGGTGCAATATGATCTTTGACTGTTGAATCTCGTGGATGTGATGACAAGTGATTGAGACATTTGGTGATTTGCTGTGCTTGAGAAGACACATCAAGCTAACTACAGACCAGTGCTGGTGACACATAAAAGGCACCTGTGCTAGTGACACGTAAAAGGTGCGCATGCTGGTGACATGTAAAAAGCACCTGGTACACTTTGTGGAGTGGTTGGTGTTAGGAAGGGCATCCAGCTGTGGAAACCAAGCCAGGACAGACCGGAACCCGGTGCAGCTCTCTGGCTTACCTGTTCCAGGTAAACTGTCTAACCCATGCCAGCATGGAAAATGGTTGCTAAATGATGATAATGATGATGATGATATACACATATTTATATACAACTCTGCCATCGATATTATTGTTGAATACTATAAAGACAATTCTATGTACAACTCTTGCAATTCAATTATTTTATATAATATGTATTGTCATTATTGTCTGTCTGTTTATGCAACCATGCACATAAGTCTGTCCAACTTCCACTTTTTTATACATGTATTGTTGATTGTTGTATACTTATTCATATATGTAACAGTGTATTGTGACTGTTGTATATGTTACCTTCAGAATGAGCTTGCATATCACTGAAGCATGGCAGCATGAAAGTATGGATGTATGTAGGTACATATATACACTCTAGTTGTATATAGGCACATATGAGTATGTGGCTGTGTGTATATATGTATATATATATATATATATATATATATATACAAATATTGGTGTACATGTGTATATGTCTGCTAATACTTCCTGCCCAGAAAGTGGTCATCTGTAAATGACAACCGATCCTACCTCACAGTGGGATGTCAGATCAAAAATAAAAGTCTGCCATGCATTCTACATCTGGATAGCCAACAACACCACCATTAGCCACATACTGGCAACACACATGCATGTGTGTGTGCGTGTGTGTGTGTGTGTATGTCTGTACATCTATTTATGTATCTATGCCCAATGAACATAGACTCCTATCCCTTAACCTTAATGTAATTCTTGATTTTTTGACAGTTTTATCTCTTTCTTCTATGATTCTGTGTCTTTAATTTATGGTGTGTGTGGGTGTATAGGTGCGTCTGTATGTGTCTGTATGCCTGTGTGAGTGTGTGTTCATGACCAGGAGTTCACACCCCTCCCTGTTAACCTAAATCTAATCTTTCTTTGATAGGTTGTATTCTCTATATTTCATCACTTATATTTTTTATGCTATATATATACCCATGGACAACTGCAGCTGGTCATAACCAAGATACAGCAAGCTTGAACAACATGTCTAGGACATTTCAGTATATCGCATGGGACATCCTCTTCTTTATGCATGTTCCTGATGAGACACAAACTGCACAGATTGATGCAACACTATTAGATGTACAAAATCCTACCCATAATGGGCAGTTGCTGGGTGAGTCGAAACGATTGTTGTACTGAATAAAGACTAGTGCGAAATCTATCTTCCATTTCCTTCATCAGTTATTATTATCTCAACTTACACTGCAGAATTCCTGAAGTAGATCCAGTGGAAATATAGCCCAAACTTTGAACATGCTTTACTCAACACACAAATTGACATATACTCATTAGTCCAAAAAATTACATATTTATATATGTATATATTAGGTCAGTAGTTTGAAATTGTTGCTATATTGATATGTAGTTGATATAAGGAAGTATGAGCTGAATGAGTTTACAGTGTTAGCTTTGTTAAGACAAAATCTGGGATAAAAAAATTAGCTCAGTGAAGAGAAAACATCTGAGAATGATGAGGCTGGATGAAGGAACCTTGAATCCAAATAACAAGAAGACTCATGGTTATCTGGATTCAACAAAAAAAGTTTATATCTTTGAGGATAGTAATTGAAACTTGAGTAAAAATTGTTATGAGCAATATAGAAAATTTGTTAAATAAATCATTATCAAAACTTCACTGTCCTGAAAAATTAGACCTTATGATAATGATGATGATGGTTTGGAAATTGTTTTCAACAATCTTCTATATAGTTTTATGTAATTTTTTTTTTTTGCTTGCAGACAAAATGTCATTGAAACAATTACCAAGTACTTTTCGAAAGCTTGTGGTGAATCAATTGTCAAAAAGTTTTCGGGATGCTGTTTCAATTAAAGAAGTTCAAATGCCAAAACCTGCAGCTGGTGAAGTTCTGGTTAAAAACAGGTTAGCCCTTTTGTTATATTTCTGTTGAAATATTCTGTATTTGTTTCAAATAATTTCGAAAATAATGAAGAATCTAGTACAATAATTTTCATTATTAAGCTGGTATTTGGAACATAAATTAACATGAAATGTTGATGGAAACTTTTAATTTGCAGATCTTTAAAATAGGAAATTTATACCATAGAAACATGGTGGTCTCATGCAGATTGTAATTAGAAGGGTTAGGAAGGGCATCCAGCTGTAGAAACTCTGCCAAATTTAGATTGGAGCCTAGTGTTGCCATCCGGTTTCACCAGTCCTCAGTCAAATCGTCCAACCGATGCTAGCATGGAAAGCGGACGTTAAACAATGATGATGATGATGATGATGATGATGAATGGTTTTATTTTAAAATCTGGTATGAAATTAATACAAAGCTAGATTAGGGAAAAAGAGTGTTTAGTCATTGAGTACTGTAGTTGGCAACTTGATGTGCAATCACTGCTTCAAATTAATTATTATTTATTTAACAAACTCACCTTCAAAGTGTGGCTTCACTTTCTTTTAAATTAGCTCGCACACTTCAAAGCTTGTGTTTTGGACAGATTTTCATTAATATGTCTCTTGAAAATAATTTGCTGATTTTTAAAAAATATGCTAGTTTGTCTAAAAGCAAAGCCCCTTTCATATTTTCATATTCCTTATTATAATTAGTTAAATAGTGGTGTTAGACAGTATTCTCATTATAAACGCTGACTGAATCTTTACAAATAAGACACACATACTTTTGGTTGAGCTCCATGAAAAGAAAAAAAAAATATCTGTCAAACAAAGTACTTTTGCTAACAACTCTTTCTTTTATTGGTACCAGCCATTGTGGAAGGTGTTGCATTAATGTACTTTATAATATTGATTTAAAATCATTAATAAAGCTGGGCAAATGAACTGCTCAATGTTGCTAGCTTTCAAAATTATTGCACTTAATTGACATAACTGGCAACTAAGCTAGACAAAATTTAAATTCACACTGACTATTTATCACCAATAACAATACCTTATAAGACAGAATAAATAATTTGAGTGGAGTGGGTAGAATGGGGATGAATGCTAATTGGCTGTAATAAGTGTGGAACTATCAAGTCATCAATTTATATGCATTTCAGCTTGAATCATAATTAATGTCACATGACAAAAACAACTTACAAGGAAAACATTTCTAATCATACTCACTCTACTCTAGGGGAATGAGCTGAATATAATTTATTACATATGAAATATCAATTCATGAGAAAAAAAAAAGAAAGAAAAACTGTGCACAAGTATATTGTAAAAGTGATTGGAATGTTTGCAGATATATGATAGCCAGTTATGCTTGTATGAATATTTATGGAAGTATGCATACTTGAGTTAAAATTTGTGAGTTGACAGTAGAAAGCACCATTATAGAAATTTACTAAAAAAGGTATGAAAATGAATCGAGAGAGCAGATCTTACAGGATCATACCCTTAATTTTGGTAACTATTATATTCGATTGTAGATACAAACAGCTGAAACGGGGTTCCTCTGAAGGATCTCTGGAGTAACCTTACACAACAGGGTGGGTAACTTGGAGATTAGGGAGTCTCTCTTGGTCAAGGTATTACTTCTCTGCATTGAGAGGTCTGAGTTCTGGTGCTACAGACATATGATTAGAATGTTACTGGAAAGAATTGCAAACTGGATTCTTCAAGCTAAGCCAAACTAGGGTAGACCAAGAATGAAATGGCTAGATGATATTCATAGCCTTAGTTGGTCATGCTTGGAAATCCAGCCAGAAAATCTAATGATGGTTGCTTTTGATAGTACCCTATGGAGGAGGTGCCTGAGGTTGTTTCTTCCCCCATGACCTTCCCAGGAGTATTGGGCAGAGAAGATGGGTTGACGGATGGATTGTATGAGATGTTAAACATCATTCAGATATGCTGTGATTGAGAAGACCTGTCAAGCCAAGTGAAATCATAGTCATGGCCAATGCCAGTGTTATGTAACTGGCACCCACATTCGTAGCACATAAAAAGCACCCTGCAAATGTTGAGCAATATGCCGAGCTTGAGAAGACCATCAAGCTAAGTGAAATCATAGTCATGGTCATGGCCGATGCCAGTGTCCCATAACTGGCATCTGTGCTGGTGGTGCATAAAATGCACTCTTTGAATGTTGGGCCTCACAGAGGCAGTGACAAGTGACTGAGACCCTTCGCGATATATCATGCTTGAGAAGACCTGTTAAGTCAAGTGAGATCATAGTCATGGTTGATGCAGGTGTTACGTAACTGGCACATAAAAAGCACTCACTACACCCTTGGAGTAGTTGGCATTAGGAAGAGTATCCAGCTGTAGAAACCATGCCAAATCAGATTGCAACTTGGTGCAGTTCCCCAGCATATCAGTTTTCAGTCATACCGTCCAACCCATGCCAACATGAATGTTAAATGATGATGATGATGATGATGATGATGATGATGATATAGTGAGTGAAGGGCTGCTTTTAATGTTATAATTTCTTTATGGGTTCCATTCAGCATATTTGATAAGATTATTGAAGTGGAATAAACTCACATATGCACTCTTGGATACAATCTGCCTTATAAAATGTGTGTCAGAGCCACAACTTAGCTTTGGAGAGGCAGTTAGAAATAACAAATTTTACATCTTGAGCAATTATTGAAAAGTTTTTACTTGCCCAAGAATTATTTTTGCTAAAATAAAATTGGAAAATATGTACTCAACACACCATTCAATTCAAAACCAATGCTAGTAATCTAATATATTTATTTTGTTCAGTGTTTTTAATATCAGCACCATGTCTCAATGGTATGTTAGTAATTTACATTGCGTGTTTTTATTGATATGGATAGGAAAAAGAAGAATGATTAATTTGAAATCAATCATAAGTACACTTATACTACATATTGCTAACAATGATAAATATAAACTATTTTCTTAGTGCTCATTTGTTAATACATTTCTTGTTTTAGATTTTACTATATTCATGTATGAGAATAATACTTCACAAAGATAGATGGAGGGAAACTATGTCCTTCAGTCACTTAAATGTCAACTTTTCATGCTCATATGAGTTTGATGAAATCCATTGAGGCAGATTTCTTATAGTCAGGTGTCTTTCCTGTTGTCAACGCTTACCTAGTTTCAAAGATGGTGATATTTCTCTGTTATATCGCACATTCAGATAGCATGCCTTCACCAATAATGTACCTCTACTCAACTACCGAACTCTCACTTCCGACGACTCGACTCAACAGAACTCGATGTCCAGTCTACCAATGGCTCCAGCTCGTTCTATGCGACGCTTCCCATCTAGCTATCATGTCCACTATTTATACGTATTGGACTAGCCTACTTATTGTCTGGGGGTGTCCACACAACACCGCCCCTATTGAGAGTTTTTTTTTTACTGAACTCAAATTTATCAATTTTATTTCTTTGGTGAGAAACTGGCATATCTTTTTCTCTTAGCGTTAATTTCCATCATTTCTGTAGGTTTCCTCTTCCTGTTTGACCTACGTGTCGGTTCTGCTTCTGCTTGTGGTTCTGGGACCTCAAACAAATCACACCATATATCCATTGGTTCCTCTCGCTTCTCTTCATTTTTGGTATATCTTTTTTCTAATTGGTTTATATGCCTTCTGTGTTCAGATTTTGGTCCGTTTACCATGTACATCACGTTACCCAGACGTCCAGTTATACTTCTTTGTTCTCAGTCCTGTTTTCTGTTTCTGTATACATTTTAAAATACTCTTCATCACCCATGTTAAAAATCTCGTTCTTCTTCCTGAATTTTCTATTTTCTGTTTCCTACACAGCAACAATTTATCAAAATAGAACAAATTTTTCTGGAAAACATCAAATCTGCGGGTGACCTACCAAACTCTGCATTTGGATTCGGTGTTATTCTATGCATCTGCAAAAACTTTGTCATGTTTGTATCTTTGAGGGTTTCCCGTCTGGTCTTTCTTAAAGCTCTCTTGAATGTGTTGATGAATCTTTCCACTAACCCATTTGATTTTAACACATGCTTCATTTGAACTGACTTACATAATCTTTCGGACTCCTTCGCTGTGAATTGTGTACCATTATCTGACATGATCGTATCTCTCACCCCATAACGAGCGAATAATTCCTCCAAGAAGTCAGTCGTCACATGTGTGGTTGGCCTTGAACATTTACACACTTCAGGCCATTTGGAATAGCTATCCACCACAATGATATAACAAGAGCCATTTATTGGTCCTGCGAAATCCACATGCAGTCTAGACCATGCTGAATCCATTTTTGCCCATGGTTGAATCTGCACTGGGGGCGCCTTTGCTGCCATAGTGCATCCCCTACACTGTTTTACCAGTCTCTCAATTTGCTTGTCCATATTCGGCCAATAAATGTAAGTCCTCATGAGACTCTTCATCCGGACAATCCCCGGATGTCCTACATGGAAGTCTTTTAATACTCTGTATTGCAGCACTTCAGGTATTGCCACTCTTTGTGCATATGATAATACCTCATTACATAATGAATAGTGCTTTGACCCTGCATCCCGCTCATTTATATTTCTCGTGTTACTCAATATTTTTTTAATCTTGTTTATGAACCTATTTTTTCCTAATTCCAATTTAATTTGTTCCAGCGTTACCGGCAAATCATGTACTACATTGCACAAAATGTTCTTCAGTTCCATTTCTAGTTTTAATGATGAAATCACTGTGTCTTCAAAAGGTTCCTCATATTTTGGAATTAGCCTAGACAACCCGTCTGTGTGTCCCATTTTCATTAATGGCAAAAACTGAATCTGGAAATTGTAGTTCAACAGGGTCATCCCCCAGCGCTGTAAGCAGTTTGCTGAATGTGTGGGGATGCTCTTTTTTGAACCGAAAATAGACAGTAACGGTCAGTGATCCGTTTGCAGTGTAAACTTCCTCCTATGTAAGAATTTATGGAATTTTTTTACTGTGAAGATTAATGATAATGCCTCTTTTTCAATCTGGCTGTAGTATCTTTCTGCTGGTAATAGAACTCTCGATGCATGTGCAATAGCTTTGATTTTACCATCATTAAATTTATGTAATATCACAGCTCCTGTTCCATATTCACTGGCATCCGATGCCACAATTATTATTCAGGTTTGGGTCGAAATAAGTTAATAACTCACATGCTAACCGCTTTTTTAATTCCTTGAATGCTTTCTGACATTCGTTTGTCCAATCCCATTTCTAGTCCTTCTTTAGTAATTTGTTCAATGGAGTTCTTAGCTCATAGATTTTAGGTATGTACAACTGGTAATAACTTACCACCCCTAAAATGCTTGTAGTGTTGTTTTGTTAGTGGGAGCAGGCATTTTTTTATTGCGTCGATCCTAGAAGGGTCCGGTTTTCGTCCATTTTCATCGATCACCTGTCTTAAGTACTTTATTTTTGTCAAGAAAAATTCACATTTATCCTCACTTACTTTAAACCCATAATCGCTAATTTGTTTGAAAACCTCTTCTATATGTTCAACATGTTGGCCCCTCGATTCACTTTTGATCAATATGTCATCCAAGTATGGGACCGTGAACTCACAATCTGCTAGCATAGTATCCATCACTTGCTGAAATATTGCTGGTGCGACCTTAACCCCAAATGGCAGTCTTTTGAAACGGTAGAGACCTTTATGAGTATTGATTGTTAATACTTTAGCACATTCTTCATCCACCAGTAATTGGAGCTATTCACATCCATTGCACTGTTGATCTTTAGAATAGTGCATGAATTTTGCTCCCACTCACATAGAACACTATCTGATATATTGTCTGCACCATGTTGCATTCATTGGAATGTTCTATCAGTAACCTTTATTGTAAAGGTGTGGATACATTCTGATTCTGGTATGCCTTTAGCACAACCATCAGAACAATCCTTCCAGCATTGTGAATGGTATTGTCAACAATATTGTGTCTCATGGGAATGTAGTATCTTGCAGACATTTTTGGCATCTGCTGATGATGCAGGTGATATTTTCCACCTGCATTATTTTCCACCTGATATTTAGCTGTTGTCTTTTCTAGGTGAGGTGTGATGTATTTATCACAATTCCTGAAGAGGTTACTATTCCTGTCTTTGTTGTTAGTATTCTCTATCATGCAGGATGTGTACTCATGTGTAACTTTCTGTTGGTATGATGATTTCTTCCCCAAGTCTCTGGTTAAGTTGGTCAAGCCAACCACACTTAGTTCACACAGAACAGTTGTATATTCAGTGTACTTATTTAGGAGTTCTTTGCATTATCACATGATGTTATTACTTTTGCTGTGTATTCCTTTCTCTCTATATTGTTTGTCAAATATAGTGTAACTGATATGCAGCACTCAAAGATCATCAAGATGGCTTCCAAACCTCTGTTTAACATACATCCTGTCATTGTCACTGTTAATGGAGGAAGATACCAATAATTTTTTTGTGTCTTTCTAGTCCTAATGTCCAAGCTGCAGATTTCTTCAAGTGTTCAGTCTATTATCCCAAATGTTGGTACTGACTCTAGTGCTACAAAAGCATTGTGCTATATGGCTTTATTGAATACAGGCAGCTCTGCTGAAGTATTCTTTTGTTTCTGTGACTTTACTCACTACACCAACACATGCAATATTCTTGTGGATTCCAAGTTATTTGTAATATTCATCACTGGTGATAGAAGAGATAGACAGGCCATTTATATTCATATTCTTTGTCTGGTCAATAATCTTTCCTCGTTTTACTACCAAATACGAACACCTATCCTGACTAAATTCTATTCCAATGTCCTACAAAAATGTGCCCAGTTCTGTCTTTTCATGTTATGATATGAATATTACTCAAATACAACTTAAGGTCGTGAACAAAAAGGTGTGGGTGATATAAATCTGCTTCTTCAGCAGATATTGTTATATAACCTTTGCATTTTCTTAACAAGACTGATGGGGTTCACAGTTAGGATGAAAAGCATTATAAATAAGCTGTCACTTTGAAATATTCTGGTTGTTAGCCTAATTCTGTTAGTGACTATAATAGTATCTTTAGTTCTTATCGATTGCTCTGAAGATGATGTCATTGTCAATCTCTTAATGGTATCGATTATAGCAGATGGAACCTTAGTAAAGCATAGTGACTCTTGTATCCATGATTAAGGGACAGAGTTAAAAGCTTTTCTATAGTCTAGCCATATAGTCAACAGATTCAAGTGGTGCTGCTTTACTTTCATAACTCTTTCAATACCAAGCTGCCTGGGACCACCGCTGGTTCTATGATATGAACTTCCTGTTTCGAAGTGAGTCAAAGATCTGAAGAAGATAACCATTTTTTTTTATCAGGTTTGTATTAATGGCTAAAGTTTTAGGGATAGTTTTCTTTTATTTTCAAAATGAACAATCAAACAACTCCCTTTTACTGAGGTAACTAATTTTGACACCACATTGTATGTATACATGTGTGTGTGTGTGTGTGTGTGTGTGTGTGTGCGTGTGTGTGTGCGTGTGTGTGTGTGTGTGTGTGTGTGTGTGTGTGTGTGTGTGTGTGTGAATCTATAAACATACAGTTCTGTATGCTTGCATGTATGCATGTCATTACGTTTGTATTTATATCTTTTGATATGTGCATGTGTACATATGAAGTTAGAGTGTTGTATAATATAGATTTCTCTTCAGTTCTCCAGAGGTATTCTTGAATTGATGCTAATGTTTACTAAGCAAGTAACTTCTACAGCAGCCAGTATATTCTCACTTTTCCAGAGAACTATGTTTGGACTGTTCTACTTGTATTTCACTGATCTTCTGATAGGAACATTCCACTACTACTGCTTCAAATTGTGAATGTTTATGTATTTCATGTCAGTGTAGTTTCTTCTACACTGTTTTTGCATACATTTCTTTGAGAAGAATTGTTTAATGTTTTGGTCACTACATCATACTTAATAGAGAAATAGTATTATGATAGCATTTTTAAATATCTACTTATAATGAGGATAAAGCCTTCAATTGTTTCTGAATTACAATGGGATCTAACACAGCAGTTAGTAGTTTGAGATATAGTATTCTGGTTATCTATGTTGTTAGCCTAAATTTTGTTTCTGTGTACATATGTATCAAGAATGGCTGTGTGGTAAGAAGCTTGCTTCCCAACTACATGGTTCCAGATTCAGTCCCACTGTGTGGCATCTTGGGCAAATGTCATCTACTATAGCTTTGGGCTGACCAAAGTCCTGAGTGGATTTGGTAGAGGGAAACTGAAAGAAGCTCATCGTTTATGTATGTGCGTGCATGTGTGTGTGTGTGTGTGTGTGTGTGTGTGTGTGTGTGTTTGTCCCCCACCACCGTTTCACAACTGCAACTTTGCAGTTTGGCAAAAAAGACCCTGCAACTTTGCAGTTTGGCAAAAAAGACCCTGCAACTTTGCAGTTTGGCAAAAAAGACCAATAGAATAAGTGCCATGCTTAACAAGCAAAAAAAGTACTAGGATCAATTGATTCAACTAAATTTCTTCAAGATGGTACCCCAGCATGGCTGCAGTCTAATGACTGAAACAAGTAAAAGAAGAATATTCATATATTAATCAAAGTATGCAGTATTATAGATAACAATTTCAGCTGATCTTACCAACTGGTTTTGCATTAGATATTAGAAAGCCTGATATTAGATAACAGCATAGCTAAGTAATACTTTCCATCTGTGAAGAGCATAAAGAATTAGATGATTGTATGTATATTTATGGGACCAGACTGCAGATTAGAGTTTTATATGAAAGAGTACAACTTCAACTGAAATGACAAGTAGTAAAAAATATTTAAAAATTTAAGGAAAATAAGACCTTACCATCTCCCGCAAAATAAACAACAACTGAATAATTGATAAAATTAATTGTACAAGGTATTTAATTTTCTCTTTATTTTGTTCTAGATTTGTTGGAATTAATGCATCAGACATTAATTTTACAGCAGGAAAATATGACCCAAGTGTAAAGCCACCATTTGATTGTGGCTTTGAGGTACTGTCCTTTGTTTATTTTTGCTTTTTATATTACTTATATTATTAAGATGGTGATCTGGCCAAATCATTAGTGTGCTGGGCAAAATGCTTAGAGGCTATAATCTGTCTTTATGTTCTGAGTTCAAATTCTGCAGAGGTAGACTTTGCCTTTCATCCTTTCAGGGCCGGTGAAGTAAGTACCAGTTGATCATTAGGGTTAATGTAATTGACTTATCCCTTATCTTGAAATTGCAAGCCTTGTGCCAAAATGTGAAACCAATATTAGTTATATTATTTTCTTTTTTTATGTGTCACTAATGTGAATATTAATTGTTTTGAGCTGTAGAACTCAAAGGAATGGTTACTCAGTTTCCACGAAGAATAAGTGACCAAAATCACAACATACCCATTGAACAGGAAGGGATGCCGGACTGTTGCAAAGTTACTCCTTTACAACTGAGTGGACTGGAGCAGTGAGAAATGAAGTGTTTTGCTCAAGAATCAATGCACTGCCTAGTTCAGGAATTGAAGTCATGATCTTGTGATCGTGTGTGCAACATCCTGACCACTAAGCTTTGTGTCATGTGTGTAAAAAAGGTAAAGACCCCTTTCATTCATGAATGACCATGAGATTGCACCTAGAAAGTTAACCTCTGAAGCACATGTCCAGGTAAGATTGTTTATGGAAGACCAGCAGTCACCCATGCATACCAGCCTCCCCTCTCCATGCCACTGATGTTATCCAGGGGAATGGTAAAGACTAATACAGCTTGGCACCAGTGACATTGCAACTCATTTCTACAGCTGAGTGAACTGGAGCAATGTGATATAAAGTGTCTTGTTCAAGAACACAACACATAGCCTAGTCCAGATATTGAAATCACTACCACATGATTGTGAGCCCTACATGCTAACCACTGAGCCATGTCCATAAAGGGGAGCAAACATTGCAAGCTATGCATAGTGGAATGGGTGAGGATATTAAAGAACTCCCTTGACCTGGGGAACATCTTAAATTCCAGGATGGAAGTCTTTGGACCCTGCTTACACTTTAGGTGATTCCTACTGAAATCCTGGGACCTGCAAGCTGATGGAGTGGATTCCGGATAGTGGTCTAAGGAAGACAGTCCCTTGTGCTTCACCCTTCTTCTTTGTCTGTGTGTTCAAAAACTAGCCATGAAGCCTTTTCTCCTTCCATTTTGAAGTGAGGTTATAGGCCACCAGCCATTGGGGTCTGATGAGATGTATATAAAGCTAAGCACTTTACGGATGCAAAACACTGGACAACCTTTTGAACTGGCCATAACTATCTTTTGCTAGATTCTCTACTGCTCTATAACTTAGAATGTGCTTCTTTTTCAGATTTATGATTTACTGACAATATATATATATATATATATATATATATATATATATATATATATATATATATATATATATGTATCTCAGTGTTTTACGTCTATTCTTTCCATTATCACATAGGTGAGATGATTTTTTTTTGTACACAGCATCCCACCACTTGTTGCATTTCCTTGTTATTTCTTTTGTGAGCGTAGCATCCTGAGTGAAATCAGCTTTCACCAGTTTTTCCATATCTTCCTTGGTTTTCCTCTTCTACTTATTCTTTCTGCATAAATTTCCTAGCACTTTATCATCTGTTATGATTCAGCATTATATGTCTGTACCAACACAGTCATGTAATGCATATAGATGGTGTTAGATGGGTGAAGTTTAATTGTGTGATATAAGCAACCATTAAGATATAATTGGTTACAAATTGTTTTATGTATTATGTTTTAGTTGTATACAAGATTTTTCAGGCTGTCTTGGTTCGCATGAAAGTCTTCCATCATGGAAGAAAGCAAAAATTATTAAGAGCTAGTCTATTGTGATTATGTTAGTGAAATAGAGAAGGTGGGATGAACTAGATTTTCATCTAAGGTGTTTTCTCTCTTTGCTTAATGGGAACAGAAAGAGAGAAGAGAATAGTAAAAGGAAAGAAAGAGAGAAAGGAATGAATGAAGAAAGAGAGGAACAAAGGGAATGAGAAGAAAAGTAAAGAAAATTAAAAAAACAAAAGAAAGTGAGGAAGCATGACAAACAGGTAGGTAGAGGGAAAGACAGACAAACATTTTGCTAGTTGACTGGATAGATGGATAGGAAGGTAAACAGGAAGATAGAGGAACAGATCTAGATTGATAGATGAATAGATGGAGGGATGGATAGACAGATGGATGGCTGGAAGGAAAAATAAATGAAACGAAGGAAGATAGAAAGATAGGAGAGATATAAGTGGATTTATGTATGAGAGAATATAGGTAGAGTGGCTATGGTCTGCTGGATAATGTTTGAGAAATGAAAAGTGTAGAAGGTAAAGACCATGCACTAAAATATAAAGTCAGAATTTAGAGGTCAAGTTACAGAATTGGAATTCTTGTATCTGTTGTACAGGTACCAAGGTCAATTGTCTGTGTGTTGTACCTTTAGGACAGCTCTGACCAAGAACTCAAAATTTACTTTTATTCATTTGCATTTTCCAAGTATTTTTCCAATGTTAAATTAAGGTAGACCCCTGGTTGTCTCAAATGTTTTAATATTAAATTTTCTCACCAATACGCAAATTACAAATCTTGCTGCAGTTTCTGTATTGCTTAGATCTTATCCTTAAAGCTACTGGTCTTTGGTATATCATTGTAATTGGGAGCTGTCATAAAAAAATTTCTATTATTTGCATGCAGGTTTGGTATTCTACTAAGATTTTTAACTAGGTTGCTTAAAAACTACTGTTTTTAAATACATGGTTCTGTATTAATAAAGGTGAGGTTCTCATTGTTTTTTTTATATGATTTGTATAGGTTGGTACTAAGATTGAAGGTAAAAACTAAGAAGTTAATTACATTTGTAGTAGAATGCTCTCCATACTATAAGTCATCTAATCAATCACAGATCCCTATTAGCTGGATTACTCAAATAAGGGTATCTCAGTTCTATCCAATGGCTAACATAATTCCAAATGATAAGAGAGCTAACCCAGAAATGTATATCAGCATCAATTGAAAGACTAAGGTCATAGCAGATAAGGTTAAAATTGATAGATTTGAGGTATTCACTTAAGTAATAGGAGTTTATAATTATTAAGTGTCACAAGTGTAACTATGAATCTAACTTGAAATGAAAAAAAAACCCTCAAAAAACAAACAAAACAATATCAAAAAACTAATCAGCCTTCTTAAATCTGAAATTAGGTTGAAAAAAAACACACACACGAAAAAACAAATAAAAGTAAAAAACACGACAAAAAAGCTACTTCATAAATTTAATCATAATATCAAGTCAGCAGCTAATCTCTAGAATAAAATAAAATTATTGCCATAATTAATTTGGTTAGAAATATCAATAATAAATAATGTCAAATTTACAATTTTATGAAGTGGACTTTTAACTTTCTATTTCCATTCTATTTCCAAATCTTTACTTTGTAAACAACTAGATTTCACCAATACATACTCATATTGATATGACATAAAAGTAACAATGTATGCAAGAAAGATATTACTCTTTTTAACAACTGAGCATGGGTCAAAACAGCCAACACAAATTAATTCTAATCCTAACCCTGACCCTAGCTCTACTCTGATTTCTTGTACCATTGGCTTGCTGTGAACAGAGTATTAGTCTTGGTAACACAGTTTCCTCTGTTTTATTTTTAAACACAACTAAGTTAACTGAGGTTTTGTTGCATTAATTTCCCAATTACATTTTCCATTTCATCCATTCTTTCTTCCTTTCCTTATATATAAAGCTTAAAAAAAATCATCTTCAAGCACCTATCACTCTTACTCACCTGTAACATACCTTTCATAATCTTGTCTTCCTTTTATTGCACTTCGATCCTCCTCCCTGTAGGTTATAAAAGTGCCTGGCTAGTTGAGGAATTACTGTTCTTAAGTAGATAACTCTTAACTAAAAAGCTTGTATCAATATCTGCTAAGTATTTTTGCTTCATTCCCAAATTGTACACCTCTCTCTTCAAATTCTCTTTTTGTTTTGTTTAAATTTTTAAAACAATTTTCTTCTTTTGTTTCTGTCACTATATCCTGTTTTTCTTTTCTTTCTCGTTACTCTCTGTCTTTCTTTCCTTGAATTCCTACTTTCCTGGTTGCCCTTTGAACTTGCAACCAGTTGTTAAAGAAGTATCTTAAGAAGTGCATAACTTCTATAACCAAGATCTAAGAGGTTTGGTTACAATGAATTATAAAAAGCTAACAGAGGGCAGAGTGGAATTTGAGTGACCCAATCTTGCAAGTGCTAGTGTCACAATAAAACAATATAGCTCTTTAAAAATTTTATTTTAGGTCTGACACACCATTTAGTTTAATTTGGTCTTTGAATTGAGCCAGCTCAGGAACCTCTATGTAGTAACACAACCTACTAGAAATAGCAACCAAATTCCCTTCAAACCACACCCTGACATCTTAGAAAAAGAAAGTATCGAGTGTCTGAAATAAAGATGGGATGATCATTGCTGGAATGTCCTTCATCATGAATCTGCTCAATCAGGATTGATACAGGGGCTACAAAACAACAACAATCTGTCCTTTGGGTACCTTTAGTGAAGTCCATTTTGTTGCAAATATTCAGATGAGGCCCTCAGCTTCAGAATAATGAAATGTCTCAATGCCCTGTTTTGTGATTCACTTTCTCTTATGCAGTCCTACAATATACTAAATAGTACAGGTGGGAAAATTACTCAGTAGAGGCCCATTGCTAGATACTAGAGACTTTTTGAACAACATCTCAGGAATTTGCACTATCATTTAATGTAAAATTCTATATCTTCTCCCTCAGTTACTCACTGGTATTGGAACGAACATAGAATTTGAGAGGCCCAGTGGTCACTGATTTTTAGCTGGGCTAATTGCAAGTGTTTAAGTCCCTTTATATTCTCAGTTCAGGTCTTGCCAAGACTGACTTGGTCTTTTTGTCCTCATAAGATCAATAAAATAAACATCAGTCAAGTATTACTAGGGTTATTTAATTAATTCCTCATCTCAATTTGTGGACTTATGATTATGCAAAAAGTCAATATTATTCCAGAGGGTAAGGTAGCAAGCTAGCAGCATAACAGAATCATTAGCATACTGGACAAAATGCTTTGCAGAATTTCTTCTGAATTCAAATTCCAATGAGTAAACTTTGCTTTTCATCCTTTTGGGGTGTACACTAGGGTTGATATAACCGACTAACCCCTTCCCCCAAAATTTCAGATCTTGTGCCTATAGTAGAAAGAATCATTATTGCAGAGATTGTAGCTTCCTGAATTTTCTTTAACAACATTTTTATCATAGCTACAATACTTCCTGAATAAACATCCTCCTTACTAAATATATCACGTACACAATAGAAGTTATCGACTACTTCCAGTGAGCCAGCCAAGCATTTAAAAAAGTGTATTTCCACTGTGCACTTTGTGTGTATTGCTCCAATGTAATCTGCCACATACAAAACATGTTTTCTCTGTTAGCCTGTCTGTGAACTCATTACATTTTCTTTTGTGTGTCCACAATTTATACTGGGTAGTTAGCCAAGTATTTCAACTGCAGCTGTCGTATTAGGAAGATTGCATCTGAGGTACATTTTGTGAGCATGAAGCCAAACTGAAACTGCATTTCATTTAAACTAACTCTGTTTCTGAATCAATTGTTCTATAACTTTCTCGGAGATATTCATAGCCTGATTCAACAATATGATACCTCTATAATCTCTTTCTTTTGAATCTTCTGTTGTAGCAGTTTATGATCATATTGTTATGCAGTCATTAGGTAGGGCACCTTCCTGCATTACTTGATTAACTATTTGGGTGACTATCATATATCCTACCTAGCTACATATTCTGAGCACCTTGGCCACTATTCTTGATGGGTGCAATTTCCCTACCACCACTACCACTACTGCTGTTGCTGCTACTACTCTCACTATCATCATTGTCATCATTGCTGTTGTCATCATCGTCATCGTTGTTCTCCTCTTCTTCCTCATCATTATCATCACCACCATCACCCCACCCCCACCCCCATCATCATTATTATTATTTTTGGTTCTGTATTTGTAACATAACTGAGAGCTCTTCTTAAGAGGCTTATTTGTTTGTCTATTAGGAGGCATTTTTAGTTTTTTTAATTATTGATATACATTTTGTTGCTAAATTAACGAGACTACCACTTGACTGGTTGGTTCCTGTTTCTTGCTCCTCTGGGACTAAAAATTAAAAACAAAATGTGAAAAATGTTGATTTGTAAAAATCATTTATTTAAAGATGGTTTGTGCCCACAGCCAGCTAATTGAAGGAAGAGGTGGGAGGTAATTTTAAGAGGACATTGGAAGCTACCTCTAAATATTCAGTTTCCACTCTGTCTGTGAATGATTCTTACTTTGAGAGTCTTATGCTTAAAATGTTATATAACCATCACTGTTGCTGTGATGAATGGCAGCAACTACAATAATGATAACAACTACGACTTACCTCATGAAAAGAAGAACAACCTGTTAACTAGTCCCCCCCCCCCACCGCCACCACTGCAGCAAGTGTTAGTGGTGGAAACAGCGAAAACGACTCGATGGCAGCAGTAACAAGAAAAACAATAGTGAAAAACAAGATAGCATAGAAAAAATGTATTTACATTTTTATTTTTTCTACAGAGAAACTTTGTAATATTTAAATACATACATTACACATACAAATATGCATGCACATGTGCACACACACACACACACACACACACACACACACACATGCATGTACATATACATGTACACATACATGTGCACATATATACACACTCATATACACATATATATTGGTGGAAGATATAAACGTTAGTGATAAACTGCAAAATCAATGATACTAATCATTCTTTGTTTCAGAAATGCAGTGAACTTGAAATAGTCATGTTGAAAATTTGCCTAGCTAATGATGTTATAGCTCACACACTGCTATACATGGGGCTACTATAGGTTAAGGTTGGCCATGCATTGTATACATATATGTGAGCCTAGGCAAGATTTATTGAGTAAGACTTGAGAATTGTCTATGTATGCAAGTTTTCTCTCCTTATGTCATCAATGTTTATCTAAAACAAAGGCAGCTGATTGAGGCTGACACAGCTTAGCATCAGTGTAATTGCGACCATTGCTATTAGGATGCAAAGATCCAGGAAAGATACTGCAAGGTATCTCACCTCTAAACCTCGAACAGTTCTAACCAATCTACTGCCTTGGAATTTCATATTGACATTGTAAAGATGAAAAGCTAACTTGGCCTTGCTGGGATCTGAACTTAGAGAGCAGATAGTTGGAAGAAATATTGTGAGGTTTTCCATCCAACATTATAATGTTTTTGTAAATTTGCTGAGATATAAAATATGCGAGTGGATTCGGTAGATGGAAACTAAAAGAAGCCTGTCATATACGTGTGTGTGTATGTTACCGTTGTGGAGGCATGTAACTTAGTGTTTAGGGTATTGGGCTCATGATCCTAAGATTGTAGTTTTGAATCCTGGGCCAGGCGACACGTGTTCTTGAGCAAAACATTTCATGTTGCTCCAGTCCACTCAGCTGGCAAAAATGAGTAATCCTGCAATGGACCTGTGTCCCATCTAAGTTCAGAATATATATACCACAAAACTGGGAAACTGGCCCTTGTAAGTCAACATGACTCAAGAAGGTAACTTTACTTGCTTTACTTTATGTTATCATTTCTTTGTTTTGAGATAGTTGTCAATGGATGGTGCCATCATGCAAATGGTATCCTTTGTTTCCAATGTTCCATAGAAACATATCTGGTCATGGTGAAATGTTACCTTGCTTGGAAACAGGTGAGTGTTGGTGACAGAAAGGGTATCCAGCTGTAGAAAATCTGCCTTAACAAATTCCATCCAACCCATGTAAGCATGGAAAAGTGGATATTAAAACAATGATGATGATGATGACATCAGTTTCTTTTACATACTTAGTTTGTGTGTGTGCACACACACATACTCAGATATAATATTCAGATATAATATCACAATAAGTTCTGTTATAATTAAGTTTTCCATTGTTACACCTTGCAAACATTATTCTTTTAAAAGATAACAAGTTTAGAGATTTTAGTTTTAATGGTGAAGAGAGCAATAGCCCAATTACCTTTGAAAGATAAGCTGTTTAATGCAAATAATTTGATAATTAAATTTTTTTTCTTGCTGTTCCTATCATTTTTAATTTTGTAACCTATTAACTTTTCTGTAGCCATTTCAAATCTCGATTAAATAGAGAAAACCATTTTCAATTATAAATACTGAATGATAAAAAGCATTATTGAATAAGTAATGACTTTAATGTATCTTAGAATAAAGTGTGTGAACTAACTGTAGATATTAATGTGAGTGATTTTGCTGTCTTCTGCTACAAAGTAAAATAGTGTTAATTTCATTATATAGACTTTTGCTTTATCATTACATAGATAGACATATCTTCTGTTGAATTGAACATATGTAAGATTTTACTTCTATTAAAAGCTCATCAGCAGCTTTGGAAACTTTTAGAATTTGTTGGTAATCAGTACTGAAGATTAATACTCAGCTGTCATAGAAAATTATACACTCACATTTGAATATAATTTATAGGTCTAAAAATAACCATACACAGACTTTGAAGGAATATTGGGAGCAAGTTTTAAGAGAATGTAATTATATATATTTTTAGTTACCAAAAATACATTAATCATCCTAAATGATTTTGAAATACTTCACTAATGATTCATCAATGAAATAAGAGTTTCGTTTCTCAGTGCTAGCTTTAGAGAATTGCTACAAAGCAGATATATGATGGCAAGTAACTGGAACAGAATACTTCAAAAGCATTCAATGTGTCAAAAGATTGAAGGAATTATTTTTTCTTATTCTTTAATCAGATTGTACTCATTTAACTGGTTTTCTCAAAGCAGAGTGCTATATGGACTGAGTTTGTGATTGATAAAAAAAAAAAATGAGTAGTCTGCCTTAAATTTAGCATGGTGGTACGAGAATTGAAATTTCTCAGTTAAAAGTTACTTAGCATCTAAGAACATTGTACATCACTATAAATCATTTTATTCTCTACTCTTAGACATTATTTCTCAGTTTTTGAAATTTGATTTTTATATCTTTTTAACCAAAACATTTGGCTGTTATTCTGATATAATCCCAGTAAACATTTGCAATATATATTACATGTTAATTTGCAATATAATTTCTTTTCAATAAATTGGAAAAAATTAATATAAACATAAAAATCATGGATAAAACAATATAAAATTGTAAATATGAATTTTAGACAAATGTATAACTTGTATTTCAAGATTTAATCAATGGCAATCATAGGATTGAAGTTTCATTGAGTCTAGTATCTACATAAGGAATCATTTTATAAAACATGATTTTAACCATTTTGTTAGCATAGTCCTGTTGAAATACACTGTCTTTGTTTTAATTCATTCAAAAAATTTTTCAAAATTTAGTAAAATAACTTTGTCATTACTAAGCTGGTGCTTGGAACATAGATTAACAAGAAATTCTGATGGCAGGTTTTAGTTTTAAAACATGAATTGTGTGTCGTAGAATGAGATATAATCTCAGGCAGTTTGATATTAAAAAAAATAATCCATGTTAAAGACACAGATTTGTTTTTCGAAGGTAAAAGTTATCAATAGTATTGAAATATTTTACTTTTTATTTTTATTCTTGTTGATAAGGAAGATAATGATAACAGGTGCTTATTTATTTATTTAAAGTTTATATTGCATGTATATGTGCATATACATTATATTTTGTGGGTATATATGGCTGTGTGAGTGTCTATGTATATTTATATATATATATATAAATATACATAGCCATCTGAAAATCCAGGATAACAAACAGTAATATTTCCAATGTGGAGTATATAATAAGCAAAGATTGAAGTGATATGAGATGCAAAAGATCGAAGTTAGTTTTTGTATGTGGCAGATGTTCAGGTGCAATAAACACTGTAAACAAACAGGAAACAACTTCTATCTCATTCCAGGGAGAAAAACTAGAGGTAGTCGATAGCTTCTGCTATCTGGGTGACCAAGTTAGTAGTGGGGGTGGCTGCCCTGAAAGTGTAGCTGCTAGAATAAGAATAGCCTGGGCCAAGTTTAGAGAGCTCTTACCTCTGCTGGCGACAAAGGGACTCTCACTCAGAGTAAAAGGCAGACTCTATGATGCATGTGTACGAACAGCGATGCTACATGGCAGTGAAACATGGGCTGTGACTGCTGAGGACATGCGTAAGCTCGCAAGGAATGAAGCCAGTATGCTCCGCTGGATGTGTAATGTCAATGTGCATACCCGTCAGAGTGTAAGTATCTTGAGAGAAAAGCTGAACATAAGAAGCATCAGTAGTGGTGTGCAAGAGAGATGATCGCGCTGGTTTGGACATGTGGTGAGAATGAATGAGGATAGCTGTGTGAAAAAGTGCCACTCCCTGACAGTTGAGGGGACCCGTGGAAGAGGTAGGCCCAGGAAGACCTGGGCTGAGGTGGTGAGGCAAGACCTTCGAACATTGGGCCTCACCGAGGCGATGACTACTAACCGAGACCTTTGGAAATGTGTTGTGCGTGAGAAGACCCGGCAAGCCAAGTGAGATCGTTGCCAGGGCCCCTGGACTGGCTCTTGTGTGGGTGACACATAAGATGTACCATCTTGAGCGTGACCGTTGCCAGTACCGCCTGACTGGCCTTGTAGGGTTTTCGAGTGAGATCGTTGCCAGTGCCCCTGGACTGGCTCTTGTGCGGGTGGCACATAAAAGACACCATTTCGAGCGTGGCCGTTTTCGTGCGGGTGACATGTAAAAGCACCCACTACACTCTGAGTGGTTGGCGTTAAGAAGGGGATCCAGCTGTAGAAACTCTGCCAAATTAGATTGGAGCCTGGTGTTGCCATCCGGTTTCACCAGTCCTCAGTCAAATCGTCCAACCCATGCTAGCATGGAAAGCGGACGTTAAACGATGATGATGATGATGATGATGAATATGGTTGTAGCTGTTTCATAATTTACTCCAGACTACATCATTAGCATTGACACATATGTACATACATAGTATATACTCTGCACGCACGCACGCATGCACACACACACGCATGCACGCACGCACGCACACACACACACACACACACACACACACACACACACACACACACACACTATATAGATATATGCATATATATATATATATGCACATACAACATTATATAATACATTTGCATAGTTTGTAAAGATGCAGAATAGAGAAAACTAATCTTCAAACTTTATACTAGAATATTTTAGGGTCATCACTGATACATGAAGAAAATCATTTCTTTCCTGGACTGATACTGCCTTGATGGGAAAGGATATCTATTCTTTTCAGCTTGCAAAATACACCTGGTTTATGGGTGGTATTGAAAGGAACTCTGGACTCTTCCAATAAACATGACACCCACTGAAAGTAAATTATCTTTTCAATTATACATGCATACAACATACAATTGACATGACTTGAGGAGGTATATATACCAGTGGAGTGATAATTTTTAGGGTGGGATTGAGAATATGTTAAATATAGAAGAAGTAATGGCGGTGATTTGTATCTATTGAACCAGAAGTGTTACTTTTGTGAAGACTTTTTGAAGAAATGGGGGAAAAAATGCATAAAATAAACAATAATGTTTATAAGCAAGAACTACTTGACACAGTTTTGTTTTTATTGATTCCAGTCAAACAGACTATGACATGCCATATTAATATGATAAATTCCACATTTTGTTAAGTTTTCAATATATGCAAAAAAGTGCATAGATATTTATTTTGATTTATTATGCTCTTTATTTTCATGACACACTATTCTGAAAATATTTTCCAGGCTCTTGGAGAAATTGTTGATATTGGTGCTGATACCAAATTGTCAGTGGGACAATCTGTGATGTATATGTTACATGGAGCATTTGCTGAATATAAGGTTTAGAAAAATTTTCTTATTTTGCTTAATACTGATGAAATTAATTATATTTTCTTTTAGTAGTCACCATTAATGTTTAAGCACTCTCATTTAAACCATTCTAACATACTTTAATTAGAATATGATATGAATTTTTTTGATCCAATGTAATTTAATATACTAGGCCTAACATTCTAGAGTTCTCTGAAAGTATTTCCACTTGGCACATGAAAGGTCAATGATTATTATCTATTTGTGTCAAATGCACATATCAGTGAAGTAATCTTTGATAGAAACTTGTTTGATTTCATCACAAAGTTGATACAGATAAACCAGTCCTAAGATATGTGTTACACATCATCCTTAGATCTAATCAATATTAATTTCTTTTTGTTTTGCATGCATAACATGCCAAGAAAATATTG
Organism: Octopus bimaculoides; assembly: GCF_046866305.1. NCBI lineage: Eukaryota > Metazoa > Mollusca > Cephalopoda > Octopoda > Octopodidae > Octopus > Octopus bimaculoides. The sequence goes on along the minus strand of NC_142933.1, from coordinate 48,316,524 downwards.
ATATGTTAAAATTATAATCTTTCTGTATATAAACTAATATTTCAGTGATCAAATATTTTTATCAACCATCTTAGTTTATTTGCTTAAAAGTATACTAAAATTTGTCTACTTTTCCTATGGAAATATAAAGCGGTTCATAATATTCATATTTAGGCTGTTCTTGATTATTGTGGTAAAACAAAAGGGTTTTTACCTAGGAAATCTATCTAAAATCAAATTATAGTTTGTGCATCCATTAAATTCATTGATTACACAGAATTGAGTACTTGTCTTTTCTTTTCCTGCTACTAATTATGACCAGTTCCTCCAAACCTTTTGTTTTGTTACCTACCTTACTCTTTGGCAATATTCAGATTTTTTGACTTAAATGTCTTTTTTATATTTGTAATTCTTATGTAAATGTTATATTGATTTTTCACTGGGAACTAGATCAACTTTATGAACTAAAATTATTTTGTAATGGATTTAAGGGTTAGAATTAGAGAAAAAAATACTTTACTTGCAATTATCTCCTAAAGAATATGGTATTTGTGGATTTCCACTCTATAAATTTAAAGTTTATTTTATTCATTTTACTCTCTTACAGTGAATTTGTTGTGACTTTTTAATTATCGTTTTAGTTTAAATGTTTTGTAATTTCACCTCATAAATGTATTTCTTTTACTCTTCTAATAGTTGATGATTGTGTAAAGTGTCAATGATTTCTTCAAGATTTGATTGAATAAGCATGTGATTATGGTTTGCAAATGACCATAAACACTGCTGTATTGAGAGAACTCTTGAGTCTTATTGAAGATATATTAACTGGTGCCACAACAAAATGCATTAACTACACTTTGTAAAGTGGTTGCTGTTATGAAGGGCATTCAACCACAGAAACCATGCCAAAAAAAAAAAAAGGACATATGAGTGGGAACTAGTTCAAAACGGGGGCACCAATTTTCATTTATGTTTTATGTAGTGTTTTTGGTACTGAAAGACTTTCAAACTTCGTATACTTATCTATTTTGTGTTATAGAACAGAAAAAAATTTTTGTATTCAAAGTTATTTCATGTAAAAAATTGTCTTATTTTGATAATTTCAACCAATCACTGACAAGTATTCAGCTGTTTATAGTTACTCCTTTGGCAGTTTAAGCGGTGTAAAGCGTATTTAATCTCCACTATTTCTGACATTTTGCAGAGAGGCAACACACGTGTGTTTGTTTTCCTTCGTTTTATTTTTAATATAATTTCGTTAACATCTGCCTGAACTGTATATGTACAACATTTGCCCTAACCCTAACCCTTCCCTCAAAAACCAGGCCTTGTGCCTATAATAGAAAGGTTTATTAGCTACTGCCAATATGCTTCAGCCATTTTTTGACAAGGAAATAATAATTTTATCACCGCCAGAATCGTTTGAGAATCGTTTGTTTACGTAGTCAGCACTTACTGTATTCGGCTGAATGGACGTCAGTCATTGGTTGAAATTACAGAAATGCGACAACTTTAACATGAAATAAGTTGCAATATAATAATTTTTCTTAAGAAGACTAAGAGAAAAAGATGTTTTATATGACACATTCTACCAGTGTCCCAAGTTTCAAAGTGTTTCGTTAAAAAAATACTGGTGTCCCCGTTTTGAACTAGATCCTATGAGTGAAATGTAATCTTCCAACCTACTTAGGAAGCAGAAACCCAAAATAAGAACTGATATGGACTGTAATGATCTGTTCAATCCATGATAGCATGGAAAACATATTTCAGATGATGATGATGATGATGACAACAACAACAGTGACAAAGATGACATGGTGACAATGATGTTGTTTGACTATCTTAGGTCAATCTTGATTGAAAAAATCTATGATTAGAAGAATTCCAACTGTGACTATCTTATCTTTTTAATGTTTTGTTGGAATGGTTTGTCTAATGTCTTTCCTTCAGTTCTATATTTAAGAGATGAGGAATTATGTACATTATTTACATCCTCATCTTGTTTGTTGTTAACACAACGTTGCAGCTGATATACTCTCCAGCCTTCTTCAGGTGTCTTGGGGAAATTTCAAACCTGGGTTCTCGTTCCTAAGGTATTTTTTGATGTTATTATTATTATTATTATTATTATTATTATTATTTGTTCTGGTCACTGCTTGGAATCGAACTTGGAATCTTGGGGTTAGTAGCCCATGCTCATAACCCCAAGATTCCAAGTTCGATTCCAAGCAGTGGCCTGAACAATGACAGTAATAATAATAATAATAATAATAATAACAACAACATCGAAAAATACCTTAGGAATGAGAACCCAGGTTCAAAATTTCTCCAAGACACCTGAAGAAGGCTGGAGGGTATATGAGCCGAAATGCTGTGTTAACAACAAAGATGAGGACAAATATCCGTCGAATGTAAATAGATGTCTTTCCTCATTTAAGATGATAAAATGCTATCTGAGGAATTTTTAGCTCCTGTTTTTAGCAGGTGATTATATAGAAGCTACCATGTTGACTCATTATGCTTAGTGTAACTAGTAAAAATATTGACATTTGAAATATTTACTTTTGAAATGGGTCCAGTATAAGTACCAGCTTCAAGCCTGGCATGAATAAGACTACCACAGGTTGCTGTGTGAAAAAGGTTTGAAAGAATAACCATATTGCATTGTCTGTTGTGCAGATTAACAAGGGACATGTTTGGATTTTAAGTGGAGGTGTCCATTCAAAAAATATGTTGCACTCTCCACCCGATGCCAGTGCAGCCAACAATAACCCTGCAACTTATTGTAGGAGGCGAGGGGTAGGAGCGCAAAGGATACTTGTCCGAAGATCCTGAAGTGGGTCCAGAAGGGAACAACCTATAGTTAGACAAAGATTTTGTTACATATTAAAAATTGAAGGGAAATAATTTTCTTTGTAATGTATATATCTGAACATTATCTTTCAAATCTCACTAACCAAGAAGTTTGAACATTCAGCAAGGCCCTGTGGCTTAGAAGTTTGCTTCCCAACCATGTGGTTTCTGGTTCAGTCCCACTTTATGACACCTTCGATCGGTGTCTTCAAGTATAGCTTTGGATCAATCAAAGCCTCATGAGTGAGTGGATTTGGTAATGGAAACTGAAAGAAGCCCATCGTAATTCAGTCTGTGTGTGTGTGTGTGTATGTGCATGCATACCTCTCTGTTTTGACATCACATAGTTGTAACTGAATGTCACTATCATATCTGGTGTTATTCATCTTCATTCTAACATGAAAACAGTCTAGTTACAGGGAAATATTAGTTTGCTTGGAAACAAGTGTAGACTGGTCATAGGAAAGGAATTTGACTAGAAAATCTGCTGCAATGAATTCTGTCTGACCCATGCAAGCACAGAAAAGTCAACATTGAAACTATGAGAATGATGACTGTTATATAGCTTTGGTTTGAATATTCATATCATCATCATCATCATTATCAACACTTAACGTCCATTTCCCATGCTGGCATGGGTTGGACGACTTGACAGGAACTGGCAAGGCCAGTTCCTGCCAGGTTCCATGGTCTGCACCAGGTTCCATAGTCTGTTTTGGCATGGTTTCTACAGCTGGAGGCCCTTCCTAACACTAACTACTTTACAGAGTGTACTGGGTGTTTTTTATGTGGCACCATCACCAGTGCTTTTTACATGGCACCAGCACCCATACCAATGCTTTTTATGTGGCACCTTCGTTTTAGGATCTTAATTCTGTTGTGGTGGGTGAGTCTTCTTGAGTATAGCAAGGTGCCACATATCTCAGTCCTCTGTCATCTCCTTCGTAATGTTCAGAAAAATATGGAACACTTCACATATGAAATAATTATTCTTATGTTGAATAAACTTTATAGGCACAGTTAAATATTTTATATATTTTCTATTTCCTTTAGATAGTTTCTGCCAGCAAAGTACTACCTTTACCTTATTTGGGCTCTGAATTTTTACCATTGTTAGTGAGTGGTCTCACTGCCAGCTTAAGTTTGGATCAGGTAAGTAGGCTATATAGAAGAAACTGTAGATGTTTTAAAAGTAAATTTCTTGTTTGGAAAATAATTGCAGAAAATAGTTTACAGAAGTACAAACATTTGTAGCTGAATGTAGGTATATAATTATATATAATAATAAAGGTTTACTATGTAAATTTCTTTAAACGTCTAATATAAAAAGGTAAAAAACCTGAAGTTAGATATTTTTATGAATACCTCTCAAATGGATAATTTTTGTTGCTAGTATGTACGTGAAAAAAAGAGAATAAAGCAGAAAATATGAAATTGCTTTATTGAATTCTAGCATTAAAGAAATAACCTTTTTATAAACGATTGACATTGACATTTTCTCGTGAAATATTTGGTATTAAAAACACTAAAACTCAATTAAGGAATGACAAAATGTTTGTAATCTAATATTCCATTATTTTTATTTCTGAAGGCTGGTTGCATTAAATCAGGTGAAACAGTTCTTGTCACTGGTGAGTTTAAAATTAATTCTATATTTAGGTTTCTTTAGAGTAGAATTTAATTCCACTTTATTTATCTAGGAAAAACCCATTACATCGTTTGTTCTATTTTGATAAAAATTGTTGGTTTGTTTTAGTTTCTATCGAAATGGAAGTTCCATTTATATCAGAGAAAGGGGTGGTTGAAGCAATTGAGATTTACATAACAGTTTAATATGATACACTATGAATGAATTAATTCCGCATAAGAAAATATTGCACTAGATTAATTTTTAAAGAGTATTCTATAACACCAAAATTGTTTTAGAGCAAAGCTTGGAATGCTTTGTGTGTGATATAATTTTCCTAAAAATTTCACCACACACCATTAGAGAGTGGTGTGATTACCAAATCTACCACTTCAGATGATTTATTTTGGATATTGATTGCTATATAATCAGTTAGATTGAGAAATTATATGATTCTAACAGCAACATTGCTGAAGAGACTTAACTAGTTAAAATTACAAATCTTTGATTGTTAGACCTCCATGTTGTCTCTATGGGTCATAATCTTAAAGTTATTTTAGAACGAGGTTAAAAATATTTTCTTATATAAAATTAATTTTTTCATTGTTTCTCACAGAAAGGCTAAATTGATTGAAGCATCAATAAATATTGATTTTAAATGCCAATTATTATTTTTTTTAATGAGTGCTAGAATTTGTACTTTACTTGTTCATTTTAAAGTGTAGTCTCCAAACATAAAACACTCTCCAAATATTATATAGAGATAAAACTTTGTAATAAGCTGTATCTATTCATAGTATCAATTTAGAATTGGAAGGCCTATGCTAATTACAAATATCAACATAATATGGCAGTGATAAAAGCAGTTGAAAGACATAAAACAAAATATAGTATTAGATATTTTTCCATCATTTGACTTTTTATATTTTATATTTTCATTCAATATTTTAATTAAGCTGCTGCTGGTGGTACTGGACAATTTGCTGTAAGTATTCTTCAATTCTGAAGTCTATTTTCCAAAATGCGAGTAAAATACTGGTCATTTACATACATTTTTGTTGTAGCTTACTTTTTAAGAAAAAATATTGTATGTCACTTTTAAAAAAAGATCACTTATTCAGAATTTAATTACAGATGAATGAAAATGCTTGCTTCACAACATTAGAGTTGTGGTTGCTGTTTCTTACACTTTTTAATGTTGATAGATTAAATTGAGGGAGAATTTATTAATCCTAGTAGGTCTAGTTACTACGTAAATACTCTATTGGAGGGACAGAGACTGGGAACATTGCACAAATTCTGAACAACTTAGACAAGATTATTTGTATTCCCAATCAGTAATGGAATTGATGGGGTAGAGATTATGCAGGCATTCAATGTTCCCCCTCTTTTCAGTTAATGAAGGTGCTTGTAGAGTCTAACCCCACTAACCCACTCCATGGTTGACCTCATTGTAGGGTAGGTACAAGAGGCCAGATTTGGTTGGTTAGAACAGAAAATGCATAGAAAGTTTGGGCTGGTTATGACCAGTTTAGATACTAAATTGTTAAATCAGTCATGGGCGACCTGCAGCCTGTGGGACTTTCTGATTGGCAGACCTAATGAAAAGTTACATTCTATTTTTTTAGTAGTGTGACCCACTTGATGATGAGCCATGTCTCTTTGCTCACTTCTCATGTGGCCTGCTTCTCATGCTTGTTGTAACCCTTTAGCATTCAAACTGGTCAAATGAGACCTAAATATTCTTCCTGTTTTATGTTCAAAATGGACAGATCAAGCCTTTCACATCTACCCTATGGTATCATTTCAAAAATAAACAATCACATCATTAAAATCCCAAAGCCATGAGATTATGTATGATAAATTTGAAACAATGTGAATAAATAAGCTTTACATTTGACAGTAATATGAATGCTAAGGAGTTAAACATTTTAAATTTGTTCAACACTATGGTTTGAAAAATTATATGGATGCAAGCTCTATTTTATTTTGTGACCGAGACCTTTGGTGATATGCTGTGCTTAGCAAGAGACATCAAACCAAGTGAAATCATAGTTATAGCCATTGCTAGTATCATTAAATGACGCCTGTGAAATCATAATTGTGGCCATTGCTGGTAGTATGAATGTCGGGCCTCGCAGGGGAAAGGGATCAGGTGGTGAAGCATGATCTTTGAATGTTGGGCCACGTGGAAGCGACGACAAGTGACCAAGACCTGGGCAATATGCTGTGCTTGAGAAAACTCATCAAGCCAAGTGAAACCATAGTCATAGCCATTGCCAGTGTCATGTAAATGGCGCCTGTGTTGGTTGTATGTAAAAAGTACCCATTATACTCTTGGAGTGGTTGGTGTTAGGAAGGGCATCCAGCTGTAGAAACCATGCCAAATCAGACTGGAACCTGGTACAGCTCTCTGACTTACCAGGTCCAGTTCAACAGTGTAACCCATGCCAGTATGGAAAGCAATCATTAAATGATGATGGTGATAGAGCAAGGGAAGGAGCAAAATATTTCCCATTTTCTTGTGGTGGTTGCTTGTTTCTGTCAGCTTGAGAGAACCCAATATGATAGGGTCTATGTTAAAGCAATGATCCATTGGACGGGAGATCTCATCAGTCTTTGGTGTCATTGTAGTATACTAATGGCTTGGTTGCTGTTGTAAACTCTTTCAGACAACTTCTAATATAGCTTGCCTTCCTGTCTACAATAGAATTGATTTTGCTTTCAACTACCGATATATTGGCTGGTGTACATTGTCAATCTCCCTTTGATTTTCATTGCTTCAGTTTACACATGTTTTGTGCTGTGTATATTAAGTTTCGAATATTGGGTTTGTTGGCAATATACAATCTTGGCATATTGCATAAGATATTAAAAGAAAATCTTTATTATAAAGTATATATTATGTTACTTTTTGATTAACTTGTGTCTTGCAAAAGAATATTTAATGCATTTAAGAAATATTCTGCTAAAGTTTTTTTTGTTTGTTTTATTTGTGCGGTGTGATCTTAACTAAAGGTGATTGTCTGCTGTTAGCTGTAAAAACTGTTCTAAAGCTACAAATAGTTTCTCGCCAATATTTAAATTTAAAATAATCTAATTTATAACATAGTGTAATGAATATTTATTGTTCTGGAGAAATACAGGCACACTAATAATAATATGTGAACAATAGATGAACAAAAACATATACATCCCCCAATCACATATATATATATATATATATATATATATATATATATATATATATATATATATATACACACACACACCCAAACTGAACGTTAAAAACTGAATGTTCACACACACACACAC